>NC_088202.1:102508380-102596493 GCF_037126465.1 Ornithodoros turicata
CTTCCTTCTTACCTTCATCGTCCCGTAATTCCTCAGAGTCGAGGAGATGCTACCTTCGCCAAGTTCACACCATCTAGCCTGCATCCTTTTTCCATATTCTACCGTAATACTGCCAACGCAGCTTCAAATCTGCTACCCCAGTACATGTGCGCCCTTTATGAAGAGGTGAGCGCGATACTATTCGCGGAGAGATGGGACAATCTCAGCCTAACTTCCGTAGACAACCTCCAATTTTGGGCATTCCAAACCATGTCATGCCATTTGAGGGCCGTACGTTTCCGGTTAGAAATAAGGCCATCAGGCTCGAGAATCCACTAGATATTTCACCGAAATGCCTCACCTGCAGCTGGACGTGACGTGGATGTTGCTGCTCTTCACTTGCTCGAGCTCGGTCGATATATTTATACTCACCGTGACATTGCTTGAATGGACGTTCAAGGATGTGGCTGTTTTAAGCGTGAATCATCCCGCTGGGTGTATTTATCACACTCCCATTTTCCAAGGCGACGTGAACGCCTTATCTTGTTATGCAGCATCAGACAAATCCAGTCCACATATTGCGTCCATGCGGCACACGCGTCTTCACGGTCCTATTGGTATAATCAACATCTGTGGCGTGTGTCTGTGTGTGGGGGGGGGGGGATATATTTAGTAAGAAAAAAAGAAAGGGTCGTCTGTTTTGGTTTCTACACGCGCACTATTGGCAACAATCAATCATAGAACTGTGCGCGAACTTCTTGCTACAGACAGACGTCAGCATCTCTTGTGGTCTGGTAACGAGAAGGGTAAACTCCCGTTGTGAACTACATGTCTGCAGGACGTGAAAGAGCGTATATTGGGTATGTAAACTCACATGAAGAAAGTTAAGATCACAGTGCAATCAACATACTGCACCCCACTTTCCCTGTTATACGAGGTTCAAGTTCTTTCCTGGGATCGTGTGCGCGAGGCTACGATGCATAATAAGATGTGTTTTTACGTGTAACCTCTATCGGAGAGAGCGTGGAGTTTACAGTTATAATGCGGGTCGGCCGAGCAGATTTTACAGGATGTCTAGATTCAAAATGTCCCGCCTGGCGTCGCATATTAAAGTGACTTCCACGGCAAAGATCGTTCAGGTCGCGACTCCACTGACGTCCTCCATTGCCGCTGTGAGAAGCATGTTGACCAGGGTTGCGGAATGGGATCACCCATTCCATTCCAGTTCCATTCCGAGGAATGGAGATTCGTGATAATTCCTCGGAATGAAAAGGTATGGCCAATTCCTACTCCTGGAATGGCTCGGCAACCCCATTCCATTCCTTTAATTCCATCAATAAAAGAAAAGGTGTGGGTTGTCGCGACGAGAGATAATGAAGGGACAACAACACAGGCTGACGGTTGGCATGAGAATGGTTTAATAGCGGTGGAGCGAAGCTTGGGTGCGAGTGGAGCGTGGGCACTTGGCATCCCTCATCTTTCTTTGAATGCCGTGCCACTACAGCTACTCCCCCCCCCCCCCACCTTCGGGATGGGTGAAGCGTGAAGGATGAACAAGTGAAGGAAGCGGCGGGTCTCCTAGAGTTGGCCCAGGTGACTGTCTTGGGTCTTGGGCAGCCTACGCTCCGGCTCAAGGGGACGTCTGGTGGAAGGAGGGTGGGATCACAAAAGGCAGAGCTGGTTGCTTCCACGTAAGCGGGTTTGAGCCGGTCGATTGACAAGACTACCTCGCGACCGTTGATGTCGATAGCAAAGGCTTTTGCACCCCTGGCGGATGACCTTGTGGGGGCTGGAGAGAGCGCCGGGTAGAGTCGGTGCGCAGGAATACGTGGGAGGAGCTGGTGAGGTCCTGGGCGATGTACGGGGAAGAGGAGGAAACAGCTCTCGTAGGTGTTGGGCGCAGACGGGAGAGAGCAGCCTTCAAGCGTTGGGCGTAGTCTGAAGGGGCTAGGGGCGACGGTTGCGAAGATGGCCGGTGGTCGAAAATGTCGGCAGGAAGCCGGATGGACGCGCCGTACACAAGCTCTGCTGACGTGCAGCCGAGGTCGTGCTTCACGGCAGCTCTGATTCCGAGGAGCACCAATGGCAGGTGCTCGGTCCAGCGGGAACCGTCCAAATGGGCCGTAAGTGCCTGCTTAACGTGCCGATGGAATCCTTCTACCAGGCCGTTACACGCCGGATGGTAAGCAGTCGTGCGCAAACGTTTCGTGCCGAGAAGAGAGGTGAAGGCTGTGAAAAGTCGACTTTCAAATTGCGGGCCCCGGTCGGTGACGATTTCTTCTGGCACGCCGAATCGGGCGATCCACGTCTGGAGAAAAGTCGCTGCGACAGTTTCAGCTGTGCTGTCCTGCATGGGTGCTGCTTCAGGCCATCTGGTGAATCTGCCGACGCATGTTAGAAGGTAGCGATGATGGTCAGAGAGAGGCAGGGGCCCAACTATGTCAATATGGACCTTCGAGAAACGGCTTGTTGGTGGGGCGAACTGGCCAAGCGGTGAGATGGTGTGGCGGTGGCACTTGCTGATCTGGCAAGGCGTGCAGGCGCCCACCCAGCGGCGGATGTCCTGCCGCACCCCTGGCCAGACGAAACGGTCAGTAAACAACTGGATGATGGTGCGAACTCCGGGATGGGCGAGGCAGTGGACGCTGTCAAAAACTGCGCGGCGGAGAGTAGAAGGGACGACAGGGCGGGGTGACGAGCCTGACGTGTCGCAGAGGATGGGAACGCCTGAACCGGGCAGGAGAATGTCAGCGAGCTTGAGGGACGTGCGCGAGGACGCGCGGAGTTGGCAGAGCTGGTCGTCCGACTTTTGTGCGGCTCCCAGGTTGCCGATGCTGAGGACGGGCTGGCCGGGTACAGCGTAGACGCGGCTGAGTGCATCGGCGGCAACGTTGGCGGAACCCTTCACGTGGCTTACGTCCGTAGAAAATTCCACGATGTACGCAAGATGACGAATCTCGCGGGGGGAATAATTTTGACCGGCGGACGTGAAGGCTCCGACGAGGAGCTTATGGTATGTCCAGATAACAAAACGCCGTCCCTCCAAAAAGTGGCGAAAGTGGCGCACTGCCGAATAAACTGTTCCTTGCCGAAAGCGCCGCAGAAAGTTCCTTGCCGCAGAGGTGCTGTCGGTTGGCATGAGAATGGTTTAATGGCGGTGGAGCGAAGCTTGGGTGCGAGTGGAGCGTGCGCACTTGGCATCCCTCATCTTTCTTGGAATGCCGTGCCACTACAAAGGGACCGGCAGCCGTGCTGGGTAGCCCAGCAGTGCTATAGAGGAGATGGACATTACCCATCACGGAAAAAGCAATAAGACAAGGTCATTTCGCCCTTGACCGTGTGGCACCCAGACCAGTCCATTCCAATTCCATTCCACCTGCGAAAAAATTGCCTCATTCCATTCCGTTCCTAGGACAGTTTCCGCCATTCCATTCCAATTCCATTCCGGCTCTGATAAATACCGGCTCCGGCTCTGATAAATCTGGAATGATTACGGAATCATTCCGACCCCGGAGTGGCAACTCCGCAACCCTGATGTTGACTGTCCCAGAAGTTCTAGGAAAGCTCGCGTGTACCGCGTATGCAATACTTCTACTTCCCTCGATTTAGCAGTTTCAATAACCGAAGACTCGTATAGCCCACGGGAATAAAACTAAATAAGGCCAATGAACGTATAGGAAATGAAACCGAATGGAATCAATTAAGTATACCAAAGTGCGTCGCCTTTTCTGTTATATATAGGCTCCTTCCTCACTCTTTTTTTTTTCCTACGCCGCTATAAATACAACTGTGTATGCCGCACTTCGCCGCGCAAATAAAGAAAACAACACCAAACTTTAATTACGAATTGAGGTTTGCAGTGCGAGGCCTCTTTCGTTTTGTAGAAAACTTCGGGAGCCTATATTAAAAGACACACATACCTTACCACAGCGCAGGAAGCGAAACAATGGTTGCTGTGATCGAACGCCAGGCAAACAACACACAATATCGACGAGAAAGGCATTATGGAGCCGCTTCGCTAAAATACGCTCTTACACTTCAGACCAAATTACTGTTTGCCGGCATTCTTTCGTAAACTTGAAGTCGACTGAGGGAAGGGGAGTGTCGATCAATGCTTCTCCGTTAGCTTACGGTGTCTAGACTGCAGCCCTCCGTTTTTCCTTCTTTTTTAATATTGTCCCTCACATTCGTGGCATGTGTCTCGTGTAGGTAGTCTTGATTTACTGGCCCTATTGCGGTAGGAATAAGCTTGCCTACAACGCCGTGCACGCATGCACACGTACACTAGGCTATTTCATACAACCTATAACATTTACGTTCTAATAGACACCCTATAGATACGGGAATGAAAGCTATGCATCCTGCTGTGAAGTGATCGTTAGGGGTCCGCGGGGAACACGAGTTAAATGCATAGAGTGTATATGGGTACCTGCATAAGAGCAGTCAGCTAGAAAATGTTAGAGACTGACAACAATTATGCACGAACGGAGCACGAACGGAGTACTACTTTGCACAGGAAAATGTGATATCTGAGGTTCTACGATGTGCTAAGGTTGTCAAACCAAGTTTATTGAGGATAGGTTCATAATTATAGACACCAACGTGTCGGTCATAGAGAATGTACAATGACTCCAAGGGCTTCGATGCTGTCATTGGGTCAATCTTTGAAAATTAGTGAAGCTAATTAAGTATACCATTTTAGTTAGCCATCGAACACTGATGCGACCGGCTAGGAAAGATATCTGAGAGGCTTAGTTTTCGTTTCTTCTTTCTCGCTCTCTCCTTTTTCCTTTTTCTTTTTTTTTTGGGGGGGGGGAGGAGGCTTATTAATACCTGAAGACAATTTATGATACAGCTATCGGATGTCACGCTTCCTCGCGAACGCAGGAGCCTCTCTAGCGAGGAAAACGCAAGTGTAAAAGGCGGTCACTTGGCCCATTTGTATTATAACGCATTACTCTGCTCTCTTTTGATCACAATAATGCTCGTTGCCTTGTCAATGTCATCTGCATTTTTTAGATACTGTAGATTTGCCGTTCACCTCGAAACTACAACAAATACAGTTAAGAGATCACGATTTTCTGTTGTTTGAGTTTGAGTTTGATTTGAGATTTTCTGGCGTCTTTCTGTTGCTGTCATCTCTCAAAATGTATCTATCAAAATCCATCAAAATAAGCAGAATTTCAGACAACGAAAAAAAGGAAAATATCGTTTCTGCGTTCCTGTCTTTTATTTTCCATACCTAATACCGCTAACGCCGTAGTGGATCAAATCTATCCCGATTGCAGCCTAATGCCGCGTGTTTTTCGACAGCCGTACTCCTGGCTTTTTTTTTTTCTTCTGTGGAGAGGGTGCTAGCAGGTGTGCTGTCTTATCAGCGTTCTTCTGAAGATTTACAATCTTGATCCAGCCGTACATGCTCGCGCTTTCAGCATTACTGCTTGGGACTGTGTTGTTCGCTATCGCGTCTTTTTTCATTCGTACATCTTTGTTTCTGTAGGTGTGAAGAAAAGTTTATTGACTGGTTGATAAGCAACTGCGTGCACCACGTAAAAGTCAGTTGTGTAGCATCGATTGCTACTACGTATGAGTCGCATAAATACGAATGAAGCACGATTAACATTTGATTTACACATCAGAGTTAGTGTCCTCTTCATGTTGGGAAAAACTTCGCATGGCTGCATATGCGATCATAATGTCCTCCTTTAGCTTTGAAGCCAAAATAAACGGGGGCACTTCAAACCACGTTACTCAAACTGTGACGCAACATTTGCCTCAGCTTGCCGTCATCTGGGTCTTTGGACGTCGTTCCCGATCTCCGTTCTTGGCTCACCTCGCGTCATAGAGTCCACATCTAACATGCGTTACACGCGCTGTTCGAGTTCGAGTTCCACACTTAAACCGGGCCTCTTTCCTCTTGGATGCCACCTTCTTCGGAGTACGTGACGTCACGTTTCTGATATCTCCTAGCCTGTAGCGCAGATGAATTTTCTTCTGTCCTTTAACATATTTTAGCCCATCCCATGCTGCGTCCCTTTTGTTTTGTTCGCCGATGATGTAGGTTCTCTAAGGCGCAATTTTTCTTTTCTAGTCCTTGGCTAGAAAGCCATCCTAGTCAGCGCTGCTGCATGTGGTTCATCGCGGCGTGATGCGAAAAAACATGTATATACGGGGTCACGGGCTCTCCTGTCCATACCCATTGCATTTGTTTCCCAGACCCAGAAACATAGTTAGGACGTTTAATGTCCCCTGACGCAGATCTTTCCCTGCAGTATCTTGCTCAAATTATTTTACCACACCTCTGAAAAGATCCCATAACAACTGTGCTCGTTCATCTCTGGTGTCCGAGGAGAGGACACAAGGCGTGGTAGATTCTCAAGAAGTAAATCGACATTCTTTCCTGTTAATGATGCGAATTTAGCAACTTCCGTTTTGCTGTCAGTGAGCAGTCTGACATTCGCACCAGATCCCTTTATAATGTCCACCAGCTTTCTCACGGACGTGTCTTTTCCTTTCGGGTGGCGCACTTATTAGCAGTGTATACGTCCTGCATTTCCAAGAGCAGGTTTTAAAGAAGCCGCTCGACTATTCGTGTCTTCATGAGCAAAACATCAGGGACAATGAAGCGGGGTTTGTATGGAGAACAATGGGGGATGCCGCACTGAGTTTTTCATGTTACCATAACTTCAATCTGCGTCTGCTTTCCACTCGCCGAATAATAACTTGTGGGTGTTTGTTTCACAAAATTGATTATCATAATAATACCTAAGAGGATCGTTAATCCAAGAGCTTATATGCATTCCATTACCGATGCCAAACGATTTAAGAAATGTTTATGCGACCGCTTGGGGGGGGGGGGGGGGGTGACTGGCGGCACTTTGCTCGTTGAAGGGACGAAGAGGGGGAGACGTGTTGTCATTGCTCCAGTTGACCAAAATGTGTCATGTACTTGTTTATTGACCTCCACGTATCTCCGCAATTTTTTCATGCGGTTGTAAGTCTTGTATGCTGCTTTGTTAACATTATTCTACCAAATGTTAACCTCCCGTTTGTATTGCCTCATGGCCGCGAGGGTAAATAAATAAACTAGTCTGTAGGTCTCACAGCAGAACAACAGTCCATCTTCAGAGTACAAATTCTTTGAGCGCGATAAATCAGCTTCTTTTGCGGGACTCGCCGATGCCACGCAACTACTGAAGTTTCTCTCTCTCTCTCTGTTTCCCTGCTGCACAGCTCATGATGTACTTGTACCGGGGCATCAAGCGCGGAATTATTATTTTATCTGTATCTTGTAGAGTTGCCCACTTCATCACGGCTTCCGCGTTAACCACGTGACAGACAGAAAGGCGAGGGCGATTACAGCAGCTATCAACGAAACCCGTGCACAAAAGTAACGACTGACTTATTGTTTTGTTTGATTTTAGTGATTTTTCTTTTTCCTTCCATACTTCATCCAATGAAATCATTCCTTGTTCATCAAGATATCTACTGGAGCTGATAGCACTGCGGTCTTGTCTTGAGTAGGTAGTATGCTAGGACGTTGCCAAAGCTTATTCGCTCTGCGCTCGTTCTTGCTATTGTTCTTGTATGCAAGAGCTTTTGTGCCCGTATAGCTCTGCGGCTAAGTATTCTGGGAGTCTGCGGCGGGAGTACGAACAGATGGGCTTTCCTATATGTCTTCAGACTGCCTGTACGCCGTAGAACGAATAATTGCTAGAACGGTAATCCATAATCTGTATGAGAATATGCAAGGAATATATTACACATCCGTGAGAAAACTGGTGGACATTATAAAGGGATCTTGTGCGAACGTCATACTGCTCACTGACAGAAAAACGGAAGTTGCTAAATTCACATCATTAACAGGAAAGAATGTCGATTTACTTCTTGAGAATGATCTTTGTTGTCGATGCGCCATTAAAACTCCAATCATCATCATCATCACCAACTTCTTGAGAATCTACCACGCCTTGTGACCCTAGTCCTCTCCTCGGACACCAGAGATGATCGAGCACAGTTATGGGATCTTTTCAGAGGTGTGGTAAAAGAATTTGAGCAAGATACTGCAGGAAAAGATCTGCGTCAGGAGATGTTAAACGTCCTAACTGTGTTTCTAGATCTGGCAACCAAACGCAAGGGGTACGGACAGGAGAGCGTGACCCCGTATATACATGTTTTTTTTCGCATCACGCCGCGATGAGCCACATGCAGCAGCGCTGACGAGGATGGTTTTCTACCAAGGACTAGAAAAGAAAAACTGTGCCTTAGAGAACCTACATCATCGGCGAACAAACAAATGGGACGCAACATGGGATGGGCTAAAATATATGTTAAAGGATAGAAGAAAATTCATCAGCGCTACAGGCTAGGAGATATCAGAAACGTGACGTCACGTACTGGGAAGAAGTTGGCATCCAAGAGACAACAGGAGAGAGGCCACGTTTAAGTGTCGAACTCGAACTGGAACAGCGCGTGTCACGCGTGTTAGATGTGGACTCTATGACGCGAGGTGAGCTAAGAACGGAAATCGGGAAAGACGTCCAAAGATCCAGACGACCCAATCCAGCTGACGCAAATGTTGCGTCACAGTTTGAGTCAGGTGGTTTGAAGTGCCCCCGTTTATTTTGGCTTCAACGTTAAAAGGAGGACATTGTGATCGCATATGCAGCCATGCGAAGTTTTTCCCAACATGAAGACTCTGATGTGTAAATCAAATGTTCATCGTGCTTCATCGGTGCAATCGGTGCTACACGACTGACTTTTACGTGGTGCACGCAGTTGCTTATCAACCAGTCAATAAACTTTTCTTCACACCTACAGAAACAAAGATGTACGAATGAAAAAAGACGCGATAGCGAACAACACAGTCCCAAGCAGTACTGCTGAAAGCGCGAGCATGTACGGCTGGATCAAGATTGTAAATCTTCAGACGAACGCTGATAAGGCAGCACACCTGCTAGCACCCTCTCCACAGACGAAAAGAAAAGCCAAGAGTACGGCTGTCGAAAAACACGCGGCATTAGGCTGCAATAGGGATAAATTTGATCCACTACGGCGTTAGCTGCATTAAGTATGGAAAATAAAAGACAGGAACGCAGAACAATATTTTCCTTTTTTTGTTGTTGTTGTTGTCTGAAATTGCGCTTATTTGATGGATTTTGATAGATACGTTTTGAGAGATGACAGCAACAGAAAGTCGCCAGAAAGTCGCAAATCAAACTCAAACAACAGAAAATCGTGATCTCTTAACTTTTTCTTGTTGTAGTTTCGAGGTGAACGACAAATCTACAGTATCTAAAAATGCAGATGACATTGACAAGGCAACGAGCATTATTGTGATCAAAAGAGAGCAGAGTAATGCGTTATAATACAAATGGGCCAAGTGACCGCCTTTTACAATTGCGTCTTCCTCGCTAGAGAGGCTCCTGCGTTCGTGAGGAAGCGTGACATCCTATAGCTGTATCATAAATTGTCTTCAGGTATTAATAAGCTCCCTCCCCCCTCCCCCCCCCCAAAAAAAAAAGAAAAAAGGAGAGAGCGAGAAAGAGGAAACGAAAACGAAGCCTCTCGGATATCTTTCCTAGCCGGTCGCATCAGTGTTCGATGGCTAACTAAAATGGTATACTTAATTAGCTTCACTAATTTTCAAAGATTGACCCAATGACAGCATCGAAACCCGTGGAGTCATTGTACACTCTCTATGACCGACACATTGGTGTCTATAATTATGAACCTATCCTCGATAAACTTGGTTGGACAACCTTAGCACATCGTACAACCTCAGATATCACATTTTCCTGTGCAAAGTAGTACATGTCGTCTTAAGCTGTCGTTGGTCTATTTCCTGCCGTTCATTTTAGTTATTTCTTGTATTTGCATTCTTCCTTCATCATCGTCACATAACGTTCCACGGGAAGTGGTGTAGGGTACGCACCTCCGCGGTGAAACACCCCATCTCATCGTCATCATTTATTGTTGTTGTTGTGCCCTTCACTCCGACCACACCTTTATTTTATGCTTTGTTTGATTGCTCACAGTTTAGCCGATACCAACAGACTTCGTAACAGCCATAATGTACACACGTTTGCTCTTTATAACAACCTCAACGATGTTAGTTATCCTAACAGCTGTCAAGTTTGTAGTTTTTTGTATCCTATACCCTTACCATGTTACACACAAATATTTGCTCTCCGTATTGTTATTTCTTGTTTGTCTTCTCTTGTAGTCTCTTCTGCGCCGAGCCATTTCCCAAACCTGTGGTTGCGCGTGGCCTTGAACGTAGGCTTCGCCGCAACGTTCTCGTGAGGCGTTGGAAGGCTCCTTTACAGGTTCAAAATTTGGAACCCGAATGGAACCTTGAAGATGCCACTATTCATTCCCAAAAAATTGCTGAAAGGTTTTGTCCTGGCAGAGGCAAGATGCCATTAGAGAACGAATGCAAAGCGCTGCCAGCAGAATATGTAGCACGCGCTTTTCGTTCCAGAATACACAGGCTCTATGGGTACTGTTTTAGGTGAAGCCTGCTTTACGTTTTGTCCCTAATTCTTGGGCATGAACATTCTCCTCTCCTTCCTGTTCCGTCCTGAAATGGTTGTTTTTGTGTGCGTTCGCTTTGTAATGAGGCTTGTGCACGTGACGTCACGCGCAGCCTTTGCGCGCCTTGGACCCACGTCACATGGGAAAACATGGGGATGCGTCACAGGCGTCTTTCTGCTGCCGAATGAGGCAGTAGCGTGTCTTTTTACAATTTTCTCTCGTAATTGCACGCATAACGCAACAACACACGGAATGCCCTCCTACTGTGACTTCAGTACGGCAATATGTTTTCCAATGTCACGTGACCAAACATGACGTCACTGCACAAGCCTCATTGATTTGCATTTGGTAAAATGGCCTCTCACGAGCGAATGTTGTTGTACTTGGAGATGTCCTTCTGCAGCTTTTTCGTAAGAGTGGCCATTGCTAAAAAGGAAGTAGGATGCTGGACCGGAACCAGAGGTGACTTGCTGCGCCGTGATTGGATGCTATGGAGGCTCGTGAACTGACTGCTGCGTGAAATATGAAATTTTGTGCGACGCATCTTCTCCTAGCGCGTGGGCGTGAAAACTCAAATTTTACGCAAGAAAAACTCACCAGGCGCGGCCTTTAGTTTGCTGTCACTGCTAGACAAAAAACGAATTCGAGGCAAAAGCAAAGACGAGAGTCCCGCACAGTTAATCCTTTTTCTACACAATCATCATTTACCGTCTCTGAGACTTTGCAGAAGTCGTCCACCTGTCCAGTTAAGACCAAAATTCCTCCCCGACAAGAAAGTTTCTCCTCGAAATTGATGGCCTCTCGCAACAACCAATCTGGGCGTGGACCG
This sequence comes from Ornithodoros turicata, assembly GCF_037126465.1. Lineage (NCBI taxonomy): Eukaryota > Metazoa > Arthropoda > Arachnida > Ixodida > Argasidae > Ornithodoros > Ornithodoros turicata. Next base: position 102,519,725 of record NC_088202.1, read on the forward strand.
ACCCTACTTTTGGATCAATCGATACTTAAGGAAATTCTCCTACCTGATTATTTTTTCAGTATCCCCTTCTTACTCACACGCGGTTTATGGCTTTCTTTCTCCATGTGACGTTCTGCGTTTTGTCTTGCGCACGATAACTGTCCAGTTGGACGTCCCAGTTAATATCTCGCTCGTTGCGTCCAGTACTTTTCTGAAGCAGCAGCGCTGGCTAACGTCGGGGATATGCGGACACACCCATGTGCGGAGCAACTGACATCGTGAGCGAGAAGTATAGTTTAATTTAGCAGAAGTGGGCGTACTCGACTGCATGATTGATGGGTTACCCTTTCGTCAGACAATTTTCATATTATGACTCACTATAGAGCTCAGCGAATGGTTGCTAACTAGTTGTTATAGCTGGCGTTTCGACAGTTGTTACTGTGCGCCATAACACTAAGCGATGAATAATTAATTTGCTCTAGGATTACAATGAGAAACAGAATGCTCAACCGATGGTGCATAAATTGTTTCCAGTGGAGTGCAGCTTTATCTGAAGTTCAGAAATCGATATATTAGGCTTCTTTAAAGCAGATTGATGTCGGGAGCCGCCGATATCTTCAACAGAAGCTTTTTTTTTTGTCTTCTCGACGCTCTTAGGACAGGTCTACATGAACAATGCCGTACTTCGTGTATGTCATCGCCCTCATCGATATGATCTACTTCAACGTCTTCAGGTCTCAACAGAATACACAACAGATCGCTTCGTTTATCAAAACCTCCTAACTTTAGTGTTCATTACTGTGGTTTAGAATTTGCCTGACCAAAGTGGTGCTGATTAACACACCCAACAGCGAACACTCAATATTTGACGCTCGTCTTGTACGCATTCACCCGTTATCCTGATGGGGTAACTTCGCATATAATCCTGGTGGTTACCGTGGTACACGGACCATCCCAAAGACTACTGAGTGATGCTCGGAAGAATACTGAGAGATTTCTGTGGTGGGTAGTTCCCTTGGACCACCCAAATCCCAGAGCAAGAGGGTTAGCACACCGCTCCCTCTCCTGTGGCACCATCATCTCTCCCCTCCCTCTTTAACCCTCCCATCTTCTCCCTCTCCTGTGTGCTCCGCGAGCCTCCACTCCAGAGCAGGCTGACCGCACCTTTCCCCCTACATCACCCGACCCCCACCACCACCAACACCCGTTATCTTCATCGAGACTAAATGTCACCGTTTAGCAGGTTTGGACGCTCACCTTTTCCTAGACTATAAGGATGACATCGCCATCATTACCTTGTACATGACACATTACATGCCCATTACATTGTACATGTACAGTAAGTACATTATCTTGCACAAGGGTCATCTTACGACTGAGTAATGTGCTAAAGTTGTCTAGTGTTATAAAACGTCTCAATCATCTTTTGCTATGTTTTATCGTACCCCTGCTGTGCGCGGTTAACCACCCTGTAGCGGTTCAAGTGACCTAGAGTAGCCTGCTACATAATGTTTTTAACCTAATCTAATCCAACCCAATCCATCCATGTTTTATGGCGTGCATGTTTTATGTGTGCTAATAGATAATCCGTTGCTTTACGTCGCGAAACAACTACGATCATGAGCGACGCCACTGTAGTCGGCCCGTGGTTTGCCCACCACAGGTTTTTTTTTTTTAGATTGCACTGAAAGCGCACTGGCGGGCTCTATGGCATCTTCTTCTTCTTCATTATGGGCTTATAGAGATGTTAGACCGTGCAATCAGGTGGATGGCGTCCTCGGTCACGTTCGAACCTGCAACATTGGCATTGGCATGGGCGCACACGTTGCCAACCGACCACCGAGGCCAATTTCATATGACGACGAATTATCATTATCCTCATCGTCATCACCCGGGCGCGCACGTTCGTGCTCCGCGGGACTGTGATTTTGGCTGCCACACTTTAGGCCATAAAGCACATCTCGCAACATCTCTCACTCCCACCGTTTCGTGCCTAACAATTTGTACAACACTTGGACTTTGCATTTCTATATTTTTTTAGTGCTAGACTTCAGCCGTTAGTAGGCTCCTTAATGCATAATGAGTGAATAAAAAAAAGTAAGCTCCATTTTCTTTATGAGGTTGCGTTGATGTTCCATGAGAGCGCTGTGTTCTCGCACACCGTAATTAGCCGTGAGCGTTGGATCGCGTGGAACTAATGGCTCGCCGCGGCTGCCGTTTCTGAATATCTACGTGTGTCAGAAGACGCGTGATGAGAAATGCCATTACGCCTCGTTGAACATTCATGCACTTTCATAGCCGTTAGAGACGTATTTGTATATAATACCGCTTTCATCGCGTCGCAGCTTTAAAACTGTATTCAATTGAACGTGAGTGTAACAGACAGCCGTCAGATGGTTGTACAATCGAGGAAAGCCGTCCAATTTATACTCTAAAATGTTGCCCTGAAGGGAGCTACACTCGTTTCCTGTCATCAACATCCTCTGCTTGGGTCATACGTATTCGCATGTCTTTGTTGGCCGTACATGTCTTCACTGCTTTCTGCATTGAGGTTGTACTGGCTGCTGTGTCCGTGATACTCTGCATCTCCTTGAACTCACACTCTGGAACTGAGTATTGTAGCGCTAAACAAAAGAGCTCCGTTCACTGCTCTGTGGTAAGGCATTTCGCCTCAAAACTAGGCCTGTGCAAATAGTCATTTCGCAACCGCAACGAATACGAAACGAATACATATTTACATACGGGCACTCGGCGTTTCTGAGCAGCAGTGCATATTCACTTAGAACAGAATTCGCTTCGTAGTTGCTGCGGGTATATACACCGGGTGTTTCAGTTAAATCCCCGGGCTAAATAATTCGCGAACGGGTGCACCAATCGACGAAGTTTCTTTTTTACAAGTATCTGTCCGATACACATCCAAGCTGCGCGCCGTGTGAATGAGTGGGATGCCCTCATTATATAAATAAAAATTCAAATTAGTTCCGTAAAAACATAACATCTAAATCAGGGCGCTGTCGACGTAAAATGGGTCCTACCCCTTTTGCCAGTTTGCACCAACTGGTGATCAGTTGGAACCAACTGGTACCAAACTGGTGGCAACTGGAAAGTTAACTGGTGCCGGTTCAAGTGCGCTGGTGGCAACCAGGCACTATGTGGTACCAGTTCAAGCTGAACCGGTGGCAAGTGGGCACTACGTGGTAGAGCCCGACACGGGCATGACCCGGCTCGCGGCCGGGCTTGTTATTGACTGTGTGCTCCACGCAGGGCCGGTCCCGGGCCGACAAACATGTTTTCGAGAATCAGGCTCGACTGGGTCACGCAGCTAATTCCATGCAATGAAGGACTATTAGTTCATATGATCACGTGCTTGCGTCATTCCTGTCCATATATTTGCAAAAACAAGCAAGGGGCACTGCATTATGCGTATGATTCGACCCTCTATAACGTTCTGCAAGTCACTCTACATTGTTCCTGACTCCTCACATATTTCAAAAACACGTTCTCAAAGCTTGGTGAGAGGGGTAAGGAGGGTAAGGATTGGGAGGAGTTTGTCGACAGCATCCTCTACCTCCACAAACGTGCGTTCTGGATTTAATTTGTTCTCGTGCTGTTGCGTTAAACCGGAACGTCTTGTATGTTTGTGGCCGTGTCTTCTCTTCTTATAAAGTTACTTATAGATTTGTTTGATACGCGCTAGAAACACGTCAAGGCTGGAAATACTAGGCCGGGCTCCGTTCCCTGAGACACCGGGCCGGGCCGCATAAAAACGTGAAGGTCGCAACTGGTTGCAACTGGAAAGTGAAGTGGGGCCAGTTTGAGCGGGGCCAGTTTACATGTTTGAGGGAAGTTTCGGTTTCGGTACCGATACATGTTTTCAATAATATCTATGAAGATTGCAAGAAGTTATAGGAACGGTCAGAAAGTAACTTTATAGTAGAAAAAATCATATTTCATCCTTTCCTTCTTCTTCTTCTTTTTTCTTTTTTTTTTTTTGAAGGTTCGTTGGTGTTCACGAAAGCTAATTTGAAATTGTTATATTTGTATTTTGCGCGTTCCTGCTCCCGTGATGAGTGACGCGTTTGCTGAACGGTCGCTTGCTTCGCTCGCTGATGCAGAATTCGTCATCGCCTGATGTGTTTTGACTTATTGCGTTCGTCTCAGCATGCCTGAATTTTTGCTTCTTATGTTCTTAGCGTGATCTGCGACACAGACGTTGTTCGTACGATCTGGAAGATTTGTCTAAGTTAGGAGAGTGCGACACTACAATGAGCATCAGCAGCTTCAGACCGGCCGGACGGGTGTCATGGGATTACAGCTCGGGTATACTGTGGAGACCGCTTTATCGTGAGTACTATGCTGAAGTACTTTTTCTTGTGTATCATTTACAAATATTAATTCCACGAGAACCTCTTCTGTTTGTTCCGCGTCACATTCGTGACACCTGCAAATGTATGTCGCTTTACGAATAACGCCCGGTTTATGCTAACATTACCAAAGCCACTTTTTTCGCAACAGCACACGTTCATTCTCGTGTTTCAGATCGTTCACACGGGAAACACGGATTGCTCTCGAACCAGCGCTGCGCGCCAGAGTACTCGCCGCCCCGGAGAGCACGCGAATCTCTCTATGAAATGCACAGCTACAGCACAACGGAAACCTCATGTTGAGAGGCTCGCGTGCTTTCCCTGGCCGTGAGTGCTCAAACTGAATGACTACCAGGCACACACTACGATTGCATATGCCTAGTTGCTTGTGCCGTTTCAATTTCCCAGTTAAGCTGCTGGGGCTCAAACAAAAATATCGATCCATCATGTGCTATTAAGAACATCTCAAATATTGTGTTCGACACAAGATTCAAGATGTCCACAAAACAATCGAGCAAGGAACCAAACATGAAGTATTATCTATTCCATGTAACGTTGTAGTTCCTCAACAGCTGTCATTTAATTTATAGTTACGCTACACGTACATCAGAATATGTGTAACGTTTGACTACAAATAAAATGCATTTTTGCGTTGCAGTTCCTTGGATCTGCCTTTGTTGGGAACAACGATCATGCAAAGGGGTACCGGTTACATACCAGTGTTACATACCAGTGTTACATACCAGTGTTACATACCAGTGTTACATACCAGTGTTACATACCAGTGTTACATACCAGTGTTACATACCAGTACTGGTTACCTAAACTGTATTATCGAACAGGGACCACTCCAACTGGAACAACTTCTACCGGCCCCAGCTCAACAATCAGGTTTGCAACCAGTTGGCCCAACTCGTGCCAGTAGATCGACCTGGTCCCTCTTCGATAACACAGTTCACCCAGTTGAACCAATTGCAACTGGGACTAGGTGAACTCTGTTATCGAACAGATACCAGTTGGTCCAACTGGTTTCTAACCGATCCCAGTCTCAACTGAGACCGGTTGCAAACCTGGTTGTTGAGCTGGGATCTATTGAAGTGCTTCCATTTGAACTGGTCCCTGTTCGAGAACACAGTTGAACTGGTACCAGATTTTAAAAAATTCGCCTGCATCCTGAGTTCTTGAAGTATTATTGGCCAGAAAGTTGCTAATGTTGTGGAGACCCCCTGCGACTAAACTTCCGTGTGACTTTGTTTCTCACATATTATCTTCTAACTTCCCAGCGCTCTCCCGTCATCTGCTAATGACTTGGAGCGACGCAAGAGAAAAGCAGAATCCTTCACGGATGTACTTTCTCCATAACCATTATCTTCCTTCGCGCCATCGCGCCTTTGCCGGGTCAATGTTTCCAGTTTCTAACGCTTCCCTCTTTTCCTTTCTTTCTTTTGGACATCATCCTGGAAGACCACACGCAGCGTTTTCGCAGTGAACGATCTGCTTCTTTAATAACACGGTTCGTCCCCCACCGTGGTGCCCCGCTGTTATCTCGTTGTGTCAGATTACAGATGACATACTGTGGGCTTTAACCCACTTCTGCCAACTTGCAGTGTTGGTACGCGGTAATGCTGGTTCGGCAGAAATGACAGCACGAAATTCGACGCCATCCGACTGCTGTTGGGGTGCTATAGATCAATAAATGTTACGAGCTGTTAGTACGATATGTTTACGGATGTTACGAGCAGAGGTGGGCATCCTCACGAGGGAAAGTGAGGGTGAGGGTGCCCTCACTCTCACATCACCCTCACCTTACGCATATTGAGGTGAGGTGAGGAAAATTTCTTAAAAGGGAAATTGAGGTGAGGTAAGGAAAATGTTTCGAGAGGGAGGTTGAGGTGAGGTGAGGAAATTTTTTTGAGTAGAAGGTTGAGGAGATGTGGAACGGCTATTTTCAATTGCGCGATCTCTTAAAAGGGCACCAGCCAGGGCAAAGCAAGCTTTCTCTATTACCAAGATAGCAGAAATGTTCTTGTACTGTGAGCACTAAAATGTGTTCGCTGTAAGCCCGTTAGTTTCAGACTTTCAGTTGTGTCAGATACATGATAGACGTGTCAGATCAGATACACGTACAAGTGAATATAGCTTATGTGTGCTTCACGTATTTAGCTAAGATTTCGATACAATCAAACTAGTCAGTTGAGCCACATACATGATGTGAGACACATCAACAAGTTAATATAGTTCCGTGTGCTTTTAGTGTTTAGATTTCAACAAAGCCAAGCCAGTCAGTCTGTAAGCAGATGTCTTTCACGTATTATAGTGCATGAAAGTACATGACAACCAATGACATTACTAGAGACTGATATAAGAAACGGAGGCAACAATACGCGCCTTAAGCGCAAATACTGCATATATTCCGTATTGCCACAAGTTGAACCATTGAGCTTTTAGTACGGCAATGATGCTAGGTGAACACAAGAGGTTTTTATGTCTACATCGGAAGTAATTTAGTTAGTAAGTCAACACATAAGTCACTATAGTGATCCGTACAGAACGTCTACCTGATTGCTTCAAAACAAAGGTCTCGAAGAAAAGGTGTCCAAATTCCGTCTACAAATAAATACGTCTGCTATTTAAATAATATTGATCGATAATATAGTCATAACAGACAAAAATGCAAAATGTACAAGTAATTCGAAGTATAGCTGCATACCATCCCGAAAACGATTCCGCAGCTCCATTATCATTCTCGCTTGAGAGATACTCGATGAAAGCCATTCCTGCTTCACCATTACGAAAAACAAGCAACTCAAAATCGCTCGGTTTGTGCAACTTCTGTACTCATGTACCCTACGTCAAATTTTGACTGATTGTACAGGTAGTGGATATTTGTTACAAGAAGGACAAACCAAGTAAGGCAATGAATCTTACTTGTAGTATGCGCTTGGAACTTGTCGGGAATCGACCAACAAAGTAGTAAAAACCAACTACAACGTATACACCTACCCGCTCCTAATACTTTTTTGAGACTGTGTTAGCGCCGCGAAGCAACTGTTGCTATGAGCAACGCCACTCCTAATTGAAAGAGCAATTGTGAAATTACAACGTTTTACAGAAACAGGTTAATGTGAGACGAGGCAAAAAATTATAACAAGTAGGTGAATATATGTTAGAGAGAAGGTTGAGGTGAGGTGAGGAAGATACTTTAGAATGAAGGTTGAGGTGAGGTAAGGAAAATACTTCAGAAAGAAGGTGAGGAAAAATTTTCAGGAAAAAATTAGGTGAGGAAAAAGTGTTCTGGAAAATGTTGAGGTGAGGTGAGTTGAGGAACAATTTCAGAATATTTCAGAAACAAATTGAGGTGAGGTGAGGAAAATAATTTTAAAATGAGGTTGGAGGTGAGGTGAGGAACGAAGTCCCCACCAAAAATGAGGTGAGGTGAGGAGAGGAAAAACATATGGGACGAAAATTGAGGTGAGGGCAAAGATCGTGAGGGCATTTGACCACCTCTGGTTACGAGATGCTACGGATGTTGCGACTCTTTGTCATACCAAGGACTCTGATCAATATTCGCCCATCGCGTCATAGCTTCATATCACATACTGGTCAGTCAACCTTGTGGCAGTAAGCAACAAATTAAGTGTCAAATTTCCTCTTTTCCTCTTCATCGTCACGTCTATTTTTTTTTTTTTTTTTTTGCTGTTTCTGTTTAGGTGAGACACCATTATTCCCTCGGACATCACCCTTTCCCAAGTGGTAACGCATTGAGAGTTAGGGAAATTACTTCTGTCATAATCACTACAGTAGTATGTAGTGCAGTATGTAGAAACAACATGGGGTCCAAACTACGGCACCCCTGCCCTGTGCCCTGCGCGTATTTTTCCCCGCGCGGCGCGTGTGCGGAGGGTTGTCCGCGCGCTTATCGGCGGGGGAGGGCTGCGCGTGCGCTCATCGTAGCGTATTTTTCAGCCTGGGCAGACTTCTTTGGCCATACGTGGGCCGACTTCACATATTTTTCCGATACAATAGGTGCGCGGTTTACATGCAGAGACATGCAAAGAAGGGTCATACACAAAAAGTACAAGTGAAAATATATTTATTAATGCCAATTGTAATGCCAATCAAATTTATATATATTTATTAAAGCCAATAGTGCTGGGAATTGTGCCAATTGTGATGCCAATCAGGTGAAGGAGAAAAACCCAGCCGAAAAACCTTCACCACCTGTAACAAGGCGGCGCTCGGGTGGAGGGCTGTTGTGGTGGGCGGAGCGTGACCGGAGGGCTGCGTGCGCACTTACCCTTCAGCCTGGGCTGACTTCTTTCGCCATTTTCCTACTTGGGCCGACTTCACAATTTTTTTTCGGTACAACAGGTGGGCGGCGCTCGAGTGGAGGGCTGCTGTTGTGGGCGGCGCGTGGCCGGGGGGCTGCGTGCGCGTTTACCCTTCAGCCTGGGTCGCCGACTTTCGTCATTTTTCAGCCTGAGCCGACTTGAATCGTAATTTTTTCAGCTACAACAGGTGTGCAGTAGCCTGTTTACATGCAAAGGATAGCCATACACAAAAGTACAAGTGAAAATATATTTATTAAAGTCATTAGTGTCAGAAATTATGTTATGACTCTGCGTGAATGGAAAAAAAATTAGCCAAAAATCTGAAGTAGAAGGAACACAATACACGTAACAAAGAATATACTTATTACAGGTATGATACAATAGCATTGAATAGGTATCACAAATCAAACACAATATTTTTTATTAACAGTAATCACAAGTTTTCAATGAATCAGAAGTGATAACACATTTAATCACAGAAGATATTCTTAATCAATACGATTACAATCAAAATTACAAGTTTTATTATAAAAGCCTGAGACGTGAGAACCTGATAGATGTAAGTAATTTCGAGCACAATAGCTAAGTTTAATATTCCAACATGACACAAATTTAATTTCTTATGAAGTGAATAGCGCAGACATAAGGCAATAATTCGAATCAACACATAGCATTAATATAGAACCAATCATAGGCATGTAGGGAAATAATAGCTACACCATATCAAAACGAGAAACAGTCACCACATTTAATCAAAGAAGATATTCTTAATCAATATGATTATAAACAAAATTACAAATTGTATTATAAAACGTCTAATATTCATATTACATGAGAACCATCAGTGCAATAGCGGGAAGTTCTGATAGTTGTATGTAATTAAATGTGAACACAACAGACCCTGGAAGACTATGGGACACGAACACAAGAGGAAATAAAATCTATACCACTACATTGATTAATCAAAACAACATAGTAATCTATCATTCAGAAAATCAGAAGAAAAAATCAAACTCATCAGAAAATAGACATGTTAAAAATGAACTTCACCACATAGCACGCTCCTAGCCAACAAACAAACAGAACACGAACGACAAGAACACAAGAGGAAATAAAATCTATACCACTACAAAGAAGGTATTCTTAATCAATATGATGACAATCAAATTACAAATTGTATTATAAAAAGTCTGAGACGTGAGAACCATCATTGCAATAGCATGAATATCTGTCATAACATTTCGAGCGCAATAGGGAATCTCAGTTTCATATTCCAACATTACTCAACTTTTAATTTCTTATTAAGTGAACAGCATAGACGTAAGGAAATAACGAGAAACAACACAATCAACAGCTACAATTAATAGAGAGCCACACCTGCGCACCATCCAACACATAGAGAAATAATAGCTAATCAATCTATCAAAAGGCAAAATAGCACAGACTTAACGCTGAAGAACAGAGGAACACGCGGCGACACGTAAACATCAACAGAGGAAAATAATCTATCATTGAACCATCATAAAATCGACCAATATACAATTTTCATTCTAACAAACACTACGAACCTTGAATGAGGTATCCAAGACATAGAAAATATGCACGGTTTTCACTCTTTTCCTCAAAGCCGGTAGACTTTGTCTCTATCTATGTGCCCCATAACACCGCGCATGCTTTATCACTCAAAGGGTTAGGGGCTATATTACTTCGTCCAGCAAACGGGGCGCTCTAGAGGTCAGATAAGAGAGTTCAAAGGCGACGTATTTTATTGTGCAGCGCAAATAGATGTCGATATCACTCGCGGGGGTCACTATCTTTTCTCATCCTTTCCCTGAAACGGAAATCTTTCGTCAAAGTGGTTGACAAGTCGAATAAGTTTGTAGAGATGCGATATTGTTATTGAACATGTAGAGAAGTTCAAATTATTAATTGGTAGCAACGATACTCAATCAAAAAACGAGAAACAAATTTAATTACATCAATTTTTGTAATATCTAGCAACAGAAATTTCTAATGAACCACACAGAAAAATCAAATGTGAAACACAACTCAGAAATACGAGGCATTCCCTTCATCTTAGAGGTACTTACTTATGTCAATCGAGTGAACAATTGAAACAAATACAAGACAATAATTATTTCGAGCAGTAAGTTCACAACTCTTAGAATATCAGTCGAGTGAATACTTGAAACATAATCAAAACAATAATTCTCACGACAGGTGGGGATTATAGCATTCTAAACCAGATAATAAAATTTTAATCAATAAACTAAACATAGATATGCTTTTAATTAAAGGTGTTGTGACAGTTGGTTTCCAGCTTTCCCAGATAAATAGGAAAAACTATTCTATCACCCGGCATCATCCCATATTCAAGTTTCTAGGTCCATGACGTGAGCAGGTACGGAGAAAAACGGCCCCGAAGAAGCGACATCGGTGACGTCACACAGGAGCAGCGAGGGAAGACGCGCATCTCCAAAGCCAAATGAGGGAGAGGGGTCCGTGAGGTCACACCGTGGGTCGTCGTTTTGTGGGTGCGCCTATCTTCCGAACCAATCTAGCGAGAGGAAAAATTATTTTTTCCACGGTGCTCTCATAATGAGTACGATGCATATCTATTATGCTTCAACACATCAGAGAAAGTGTCACAACACCTTTAAGTGTAGATGTGCACTTGAACACAGAAGAGAGAATTGCTCTACATTGAAAAGATGGACAGATTTTGTACTCGATACCATAAGTCATGGGAAGATGTGATAAACTGCTTCGAAAAGGAGGAGCCGCGAAACTATTTCATTATCGCTGCATTTCAATACGTCCTAGACATGGTCGTATTCGGAGAAACGGTACAAACTACAGAACTGAAGGTGCAAGAATTTATATCACGAATCTACAATACTTATAAAAATATCTGCACATCAACGTCGGAAGGGCCACTGGGATTGATGGCGGAGTTTTTGAAGTTTGCCAAGGAAGAATTGAAATACACTAGACCAGATGTAATTGTAATCATTGCAATGGGCATTGCGTTTATCAAGAAAGCAGTCGGATCAAATTATCATATACAAGCCGTCTATATCGCACGATTCATTACGGATTTGTTGAAATTACACATATCTGAGATGGAAAGTACATACAATCTTATCACGTGATACGTTCCACTACCACGGCAACGCAATTATTTTCTTCTACCAGTCAGTGATGTCGAATCAACAGAAGTTCAATATTGTCGTGCAAGGTCTGATGTATTATCACCTGTTGAAACTCAACAAACATATCAATTGCGGTGGGCCACCGGACGATTTTCATCTAATACTCTCTTGTACGCCATTCAAGAATCTTCATACAAAGAAAGGAAACATCAATAAGAGACTGTGCAAGCTCATCGCGACAAAGTGCAAGTTGTTGAAGCAATACAAACACGGCGACAACATAGCGCCTGCGTTAATCAACGCTGGATTCAAGCGCCCAATAATCAGAATAAACTATTTAATGTCTTCGGAATTCATCAGTGAAGACAACAAACGAAAACTTCAGAGTTTGAAATAGAACTGTAATTTATCGAAATCAACTAGTGTATAACTGAAACAATAAATGTAATCTTTGTCATCATTATAATGAATTCTACGCATCGTAGCGAAAACAGCTTATGATTAGATTGAAGATCGCTAAGGAAACGAATTTTCCACAATTTGTGTATGAATTCTCATATGAAATGAGACCTGACCACCAAATAGGTTTTACTCGACTACACTCTGTACAAGTTCAACATCCGAAGGATAGAATTGCCAGAGAAGGATCGGTCATTGAAGAGACTTGATACATCAGTCTATGATTACAAAAAGGATCACTAATCTCATGTGAAAACTTATCATATTTCATGAATTAAATTCCACAGTGCATGTATATTTCTCAATCAGTTGCACTAGCCCACACATAGTAAAAGAAGAAAAGGCGTCTTTGACAAACAACCCGATTGGAGTGCGGAACAAATAAATATTTTTTCAACACAGTTGTCCGTTTGTATGACTGGATAGGAAAAATGAGCCGTCCTGATAGGGCAAAACGGGAAATAAGGCAAGATAACCGATTGCGGCGGGATAAGTCAAAGCGTTCGCGACACAGTGTCATCGACTTTTACAATCGCATTCGGGTTCAGTGCCTGGGAGATAATACGAAGCCTTCGCGAAAAGCGAATCTCCTTCCTTCACCCACGACTTTCCTTCACCCACAATGTGAGAGGGGGAAAGAGCACTCTATCGCCTCTTGCGTCCTTGAAAAAGATTAAAAGAAAAAAGACAATGCAACCCAAGATAAGGGCAGTTCCGATAGAGTCACCCGATACATTTGTTTTTGTTTTGTTTCCACAAGTTAAAGCTCATCTTCGACGCATGAGGCGGCACTGTGCTTCTTCACCCTCTCACACTGGGGGTGAAGGAAAGACGCGTCTCCGAAGATGCGCAATGAACAAAATAAAGAAGAAAATGGTGTTCCTTTACGAATTTTTTGCGGACGATCTATCGAACGGATTTTTGTTCTGAAAACTGCTCCGCTATCAGGTGACCGAAGGGACCAGATGTTCTCATTGGGACAACTTCGTAGTTTTTATAATTAAGAAGTTTATTATTGAAAGTTAATTAAGACATTGCCTTAGGAGTTTCTTAATGCCCTCCTAAGGAGTGCCCATCAGCATATGTTATATTGCAATTAATTTCATATCAGAAAAAATTATATATATATATTTTTAAGAAATATGTTCGCATTTAGCTGGGACACCCTGTATATATTTTACTGAAAAGTGTAACCTGGAAAAATCAGGCCCTTTATACGGTCCTCCTTTGACCTCTCAGTCACGAGAATGTCATCAATGTTACACGTGGTAGCACGTGCAACACGTCGTAATACCCTGACGAATCTGATCCGTCACTTTCTGAAATATCGATCTCGCTGACGCAACACAAAAAGGGCATCCGAGACTTCAAAAGAACCAGGTGTGTGTTTATTGTTAGACCCTTTTTTCGAGCTTTCCTCCATCTGTATTTGTAGATAAACCACCATGCCACCATAAAATAAATTTATGAAAAGAGAGATGAAAAATCTACATCACTAACTGGGTGTGATGAGCATCCCCACAAACAGGTTGGTATAAGAAAAATTTAAATATGGCCGCAGTACACCAGCTTTGGAAAGCAGCAGCCTTTGGAAAGGGACCATACCGCAGACAGCAATTTACAATGGGATCGTTAAACCACATCAGAAAGTAACTGTCCACTGAGTGCAAGTTACAGAGTGTAGTTGAATTATAGCTGGAGTTACTCATTCTCGAAAGTATTTAGGTATATAGCAATTAATTACAGCGACTTAATTCCCAGCTCTGGAAAGGACACAGGTGAAAACCGCACCACATGTAATCTTCACCAATTCACCAATGTGTCCCTGACTAACATTTCGATCCTAGGCATCCTGAAAGTGAAACGAAGTTGATTTCAAACTTATAAAAATCACATAGAGAGTATATTAATATATACTACTTTGACAAATGTAAGTACTGTAGGAATATGGCTAGTAGAGAATTACGACTAACGAAGACCAAGTATTTCTGTGACCAGATACATAATCATAAACAACAAGCAAGTGTGGAAAAAACATTAGGAAGATCCATCAGTGAATCCTTTGGAAATGCTTTAGCATAAGCCTTTGGTTCGTGCTTGTGCTTCCTCCTTTCTTCCCCTGCTGCCTCTATTCTATTTGGTTTCTTTTCTTTTGTGCCTTCTTTTTCTTCCTCTCTTTGCGTTTCAGGGTTCGTGTTAGTGTCTAACTTAAGGACATGAGAGAACTGATGTTCTTTCATCGTTAACTTAAGGAGTTACCGTGAGCCGTATCGAATGGATCTTCCTAAGTTTTTTGAAGGCTTGCGCCACCCTAAGTAACGACTCAGTGGCGTCGCTTAGTAGACGTGGCCCGCGCACGTTCCTCGGTCAGTGGAGATGGTACCGTCGGGGATGGCAGAACGGGCAAAGCACAGAGAACGCATATCTAAAGTGAACTGGAAGTCTTTCACGTCGTCTTGGTTGATGTCTCCTACCATGACGACCCACTCCTCAGTAAGCATAAAGCGGTCCGTCATGTGGTTTACAGCGGTTGCCGCTTGCTTGTGAGTAATCCCTGGCTGGAGGTACACAGTACCGAGGTTGAGATCTGTGGGAAGGCGTATACTGCACATGACTCACCGTATTCGTGAACGTTGCTGCGAATCTCTCGAGGTGTAACGCTGATGGCATCCTTAGCGTAGATGGCAACTCTGGCCTTTCGGTTTCAAGGACGTTTGGCTCCATATCTCCTTCCTTTTCGTTTCCGTCTCGTGTCCGCAGACGGACACCGCCGTTTTTCCTTTGACTTTGACATGAGCTTTCTAATCCTAACTGATTAATAATTGTGTGACTGTACCTCCTAACTTAGTAACTGCATGACTGTACCTCCTAACTTAGTAACTGCATGACGTAGCTGGGTAGGACTTGCAAAACAAAGAATTGTGTAAGAATTTTAATGAATGCTTTGTCTCCGTGTGTGAATCACTGGCACGAGCATTCACGGATGCAACTATTGGATATCATTTAAACTACTTGTGTAACTCTTATTGCAACAGGTTTGTATTTGAACCCATTTCTACAGATGAAGCAGTCCACGTTCAATGTAACATGAAGAATGATAACACGGCTGCAGGACTGGACCATCAGTATCTCTGTAATTAAGCATGCCGTAGACATTCTTTGCCATCCGCTCTCGTGCATTTTCAGCCATTTAATAAATCGTGGAGTGTATCTGGATGCATTGAAGATGGCAAATGTTGAGGAAGACGATCCAGATGTGCTTGGGAATTATAGCCCCATTTCGGTACTTAGTGCAATAAATGTTATTTTGAGGAAATGATCTGCAATAGAATTGCAAGCAAGAAGAGTTTAATATTATTGATGAATCGCAACGTGATTTTTGAGCATGTCGGACAACGTCCATGCAACTTTAGCAGCTAGCCAGAACACCAATTCATCCCTTAATGATAGATTCCTGGTCCTGGGACTTTTTTCGAACTGAACGAAAGCTTTTGATAATGTTAGTCATGTCATTATTTTGAACAAATTAAATTACTATGAATTCAGAGGTTACATAAATTCGTTCCTTAGGGGTTATCTGACAGGCCGCAGACAATTGGTCAAAATCAGTGGGATATCTTCGCAGTGCACAAGAGTTAATGTTGATTGCCTTCCTACTGATCTAAAGTAGTCTATCACTAGTCTGTGAAACATATGTCTGTTTTGTACTGGAACGAGTTAAAATTTAATATCCAGAATAATACAGACGGATCTAGATGAGTTGAAAGGTGGCTGGTCTGTAATCAGCTGTATCACTATGTATAGTGCACCGTATATAATACTTCTGTCTCCTGGGACTGAGATTAACACGAACAATTTTTTAGAACTGTTCATACAGCTAAGTTGTGTCAAATGAGTACTATCCCAGATAGTAGGTTACATTGGAGGCTTCATATTGAAGCTTTACGAAAGAAACTTGCATACGGATACCATATACTGCTTAAATGTTGGCGTATCTTTCCCGTTCAGATAATGGGAATACTCTATTTCAGTCAATTCAAAGTACTCTTACAGACTGCTTAGAAACTTGGGGATTGTACGACAAATCCTACCTGATTGGCATAATTCACTTCCAGAAACGGGCTAAAAGACTTGTTAATTATTTCTCACCATTCAGAATACCCTTTAGCGCCTAATATGTATTAACAATCGAACAGCTTATAGTGCAAAAATGGGGCTATAATGCATGGCGTCGTAAGAAATAATGACCCCATACATGTGTCAAGTTTGACACATCCTCATCATCGACACGACTGCAAACGGAGCGAAACTTCATGATCCTTATAGCAAGAAAAAAAAAATTAGTAATAATAAATTGCACACCGACGATCCAGCCCTTTGGAGTCCACATTTGTAACCAATTCCCCATTCACATAAAAAATAGTCAACATTGCTATGTGAATACATTACGTGTTGATTGAATGGGTGATGACTACTTTTCTGGTATCTTTTCTGAACCTTTGTGACGATTTTTTGGTACCTTTTGTTTATCTTTAACAGATGGTAACCCTATCCCATTGTAGAATTCTGTTGCGGTTCTCGTAGATGTAATGTGCTCTGTATCTCTGCCTAAATTGAAATACGAATGTCTTCAATGGACGCTACACTAGCTGTAAGCTAAAGACCAACATTAAGTATTTAAAAGTTCAAGAGCCTTTTGACCTACATGTTGAACTCAATTATCATCTCTGTTCGTCTCTGGACATCATCCTTTTGCGTTTTCATCATCTCATCATCAGATTGAACTTTCTGTATTAAGTGTACTGGGGTAGCCAGTTTGACTTCGTCGAAACTTACATCCCCATTTTTTCTTTATTCACATCACATCACATCACAAGTATTTAAAAAAAACGAATGAACTTGAAACTTGAAGGGTGGCAAAGAACGGAAAGAAACGGAAAAAAGGAAAGGAGACAGGGAATGAAAGGGTGGAGGTAAGGTCCGACATCCTGTCCCACAAATGGGGCAAAGTACTTCAATTTAAGCTCCGTGCATTTCTTGAAATTGAAATATGACATTGTTCCGGAGGAGTGACCCCACCACCTCAACATGTCTGATCGAAACCCACGTACCGTTTGTGAATCAAACGTGATGGATGCAGAAGGACCTTTGTAATAAGGCTTAAAAAAAACTTTGCTCAAGGCCCATTGTAGCTTGTGAGCCTTGTGTTAATGAAAAAGGTCGCTTCATTGTCTTCTACATTCGCACACGAGTCAAGTTACGAGCTGAACCGTTTTCTTTTTTATTATTGTTATTGTTTTTATTCCTTGGCTAACACTTTCGGGGGCGAGGCACATTTTGGTAGCGATGTTGAGCCCGTGTGCGTCCAGAGAAGTGCTATCGCGCCCATACACACGCCATTATTCAGAGTTCGACAGACTTTAATGCGTTAAAAATCCATGGCTCCTTCAAGTCCTTCAAAAAAATCCCTAGAGGAAAGTAAAAAGAATGTGCCAGACGCTGACCCGCAAAGATATTCCGCGTGGTTTGTGCTTGGCAGTCATGGGCAGTATCGAAGTTACATGTATCTTCGATACTATCTTTCGATACACTTTGTGTATCGGTATTAGTTATCGCGTGCCAAAAAAGAGAGTATCGGAGAATCGGTATCGAAAATACATTTTTAGTGTATCTTGTATTTTAACGATACTCGATACTAAAAAAGACGCAAATATTGAGGCTGTTGTGAGACTTAGGGTCGGCAGCGCTCGCTCAGGCGGTAGTACAAGCCAGGCCGCAGCGGCGTAGACATTGTCGACCATAAATTCCCTCCAAGCTTACGTCCGCGCGCGCGCTCCATCGGCAAGGTCCCGCGGAGAGGAGACCCTGGGCTGGGCCCTGGGATGCGCTCGTGGGCGCACGCGGCTTCTAGTTGGTTCCAGAGAAATATTTTCCGTCTCTTTTTACTGCGGGCGCACCGAAAACGCCTTACGGAGGACCAACCTCACGGCTTCTGGAACTGCGCTGCCCGATGTCCCCCTGCACAGTGCGCAAGAGCGCATCCACTTGACTTGAAGTATGGATTGCGCGTCTGTCGTGCCGAAAGAATAACCGCCGGCTTAGCTTGAGCACTGTAACCCGTTCTACAGCTCACAGTTCACAACGGCCAACTAAGAAAATCCAGTCAGAGGCAAAGTCAGAGGCTACCGGGTAAATACTGCAGTACCAAACGATAAAAGCAGCAGGAAAAAGTTTCAGGTTTATTCGTATGTATAGCCAAGTGCTCACAGACCGGTACGCATGAAGAGCATTATCTTAAAGAATTGTTTTTTGCTAGGCTGCTTATTGAAGTGATCGTTTCAACGAACCCATGGATCCAGTCCAATCTAAAGTTCTAACAAGACTAGCTGCTCACACAGTGCAGCTTCATTAAATCCGTGCGGTCTGATACGTTCAAGCCCTGTCAGAAAGAGTGCGCTACAAAAATACACTAAAGGTTCAAGAAATAACAGATAAATCTTTTTACTTCCCTAATCATATTACCAGCTTTACTATATTGTGGTTTCAGTTATGTAAACTTCGCTAATCATAACACCAGCTTGATTAAATTCGGGATTTCAATGATGTATCGAAGTATCGACGATACAGTACCGTGTATCTGTATCGAAAATCAATTTCGATTCTGTATCGAGTATCGGCATCGAAGATGCTTTTTTGAAGTATCGTGGCCAGCCCTGGTGCTTGGTGTGCAACTGAAAATTTCCGATAGATTTCTGAAGAAGCGGGTCGATGCAGGTGCTTACCCAGATGATGAGAGAGGGAAATAGCAGCAGCATCGGGCTCAGAACTGAGCATATTGACTAAAAACGGTGCTGACGTTCCGTGCTGTTGGAATATGGTAAATGAGTAGAAAATACTCAAAGAGCTCACGAATGATACTCCCCATATGAAAAGGTCCGGGCAAAACGCTAAATAGCAAAAGTCTTTAAGGTATGGTACCGAGAGTACGTATAACTCTGTTGAAGCTTCTGTTTACGGAAAGAAGTGGGGAAACTCTCCCTACCCTAGTTTCCTCATGTTCAACAAAATGCTTTGTTGGGCTAGTTGGTAATTCATTGCTAGACCGGGAAAAAAACACACAGCGCGAAAACGATAACCACGGGAGGAACATAAGACACACACCTCATGTTCTTACAGATGTGCACGCTTAGGCACTGCTATCCCACGCCCTAGCCTTAGCTTGGCAAAACAATGTCGTTCTGTTTTCTCACGATAACGTCTAAATAGCGGCTTACGGGACAGTCCTGGTAAGAAGAAAATCCCTTGCGGCCGATATATCAGAGAGGGGCTACGCAGTATCGAACGGTAAGACTTGCGATGGGGTTCGGCGGAATATCCAGATTTTACGTTCATCGCGATCTTTACGACTCACAAAAGGAAATCTTCCCACCTATGCTCAGATAAACTTTTACTCCTTTCATGTTAAAACCAGCTACACCGACTGTCACTGCAACGCAGGCGGGTCGTGAGTTACATTTTTTTTTTCTTTATGTTATGCCTTCGCGAAATGTGGACGAGGTAGATAGTCGTAGTAAAGGAGAATCAACGCATGTCGTCCATTTTTACTGTCAAGCGAACTCTGCAACTGGAATACCGGTTACGCCTCCGTGAGTTGAGCGGAATCATCTCCGTACTTTCTCGTTTCTCCATGCTGCTCTCTTTCGTTCTTCGTTTTTCTCTGAAATAGGGATACCTGTATGAAGAGGTCGCCGCGATTTAGGTTCTGATGGATGCAGTGAAAGGAAACATGGGAACGAAGACAACTGTACAACCAAACCTCGCACACTGCAATGATCTATTCCTAACCAGCACATTTTAAGTGAATAAACCATAGGAGTGAAGGGGAAGGTGACGCAGAGGAAAAGCTAACACACATATCTGTACTGTAAAATGACTCTGAACACTACGATGTAGACAAGGCATCCGTGCAAATTGGCTGTAAGTGACGCTTTCCGCTGCAGAGATGGAACACCGACGTTCGCTTTCAGGTTGTACAGGTTGGGACAAAAGTTTACGGAACACGCGAGCGGTGTACTTTTTCTTCGGTGCGACACCCTAGCGGCCGCCGGAAGCAGGTGAGTTCACTGTCTCTGAGGGGTAAAAGGGTAGGCTGTGAGCGACACACAAGCGGTGGCTTCCCTCCGAGGCACACCCAAGCGACACCGAAACTACCACTGTGTGTCGCTAACAGCGAACCCTTCCACCCCTCCGAAACAGTGAACTCATCCGGTTCCGGCAGCCGCTAGGGTGTCGCACCGAAGAAAAAGTACGTCGCTCCCGTGTTCCGTAAACTTTTGTCCCAACCTGTACCACTGATCACTATGTATAAAGGCTGGATCGCGCATGGGAGAGGGGCTCGTGGGGGAGAGGCACGCATTCGGGCCGCTATGTTGGTGGGCCCTAAAGCGCTGTGTTTGCCCATAGAAAACAATAGGGGGCTACCGGGATTGTATTTATTGCACTGCAAGCGTTGGTCTTTGTTTGTCATCGCACAATTTTGTAAGGTGCCAGTACACTGATGTATCCTAACAGTGTTTCACGGGTGTCCTGCCGTTCGATTCCTAATTACGTTATGTTTTGTTTCCCGTTCCTGCAATGCAGAGCTGGGGCTTGTGCTGCCGCACGTTTCACAGCCAATATCTCAATACGAAGCGATTTGAGTTTCACAACAACCATGTATAATCTCCCATGCTGCGTTCTGGACAAAAACTGTTCCCGAAAGAACGGTCCTGGAAAAGATCTACTCGTATGGTAGAAAGAAAATCGTCCCGTATAATCATAGCCGTTGTTTTAGATAGGCGTATGCATTTAGTATGATTTATATCAAACATCGCCGCAGAAAGATTCTTTTAGTGAATGACAGTGGTGTCTTCGACGTAATGCCTCTCAAAATGGACACACCGAAGCAGCCCACATAACTACTTTAGGCAATTAGATCACGCTCGTTAGACCAGGTAATCTAGGTACTGATGTAAGCTTAATCAAGTTACTTAGAAAGTGGTAATACTTCCATGAGACACAAGACTTATCTCTTTTTGAAGTACAGCACTCCTTTTTTTTGTTTCCTCCTTCATTTGTTCTGAATATTTGCAGGCGCGGTTGTGCCAAATTGAATGTCCTTCTTGCGTATTCACATGCTTTTGCTGAATAGAACTGCAGCGTAGATCAAAGCTGCGTAGGCACAGGGGCCTGCCATCCACTGCTGACTTTATCATGTTTGTTATGTAGAGCACGTCGCACCAAATGCAGCTGCACATCTGAAACTTCAATCATTATCATAATCTAAAAGGGAGCGTCGTAGCACTGTTTTGAAACCTGACACGACTTCTGAAGATCTTCTATGAGACTTTTCGCAGTTAGCACGCTTTTCTTCAGCATCAAAGTCCCTCGTGGGAGTCACTTTGCACCAACTGTGACTCCCATCTTATATGTTAATGTGCGAGGGATCTCTTGCACCACATATGTATGGTCTGCAAACTGCAACAGGATCATTTGCAGCTTGAGACAGTGTGATTAGGGCCTTGGTGTACCCTGTCTGTGAAATTTTTTAAACCTTTTTTTTAAAGTATATTTGACGTTTCTCTTGCTGTTTGCCGAACATGGTAATTACTTTTTCATTTTCAACAGTGTTATTGTCGCCCAACTTCTCCGTTATGTTGTACCCGTTTTGGGTCTTTAACGTATTATAAATAAATAAATAAATGATACCAATTGAATCATGTCAAAAGTGATGTTTAGTGGAAGATTGGGAGGTGGGATATCTTTATTAGCGAAAGGGAAAAAAAACGGGGAAAGGTCAGCCAAACGGGACGTCGGCTTGCTATTCAGCGAAGAAAGAAAATAAATGAAAGAATAAAATAAACAAAAAAGAAAAGAATTAGGAAATAAAGGATAAACTAACAAACGGTGAAGGAAGGATGAGATAGATTAAAGACAAAGATGACAAAAAAAGATGACTAACAAACGGTGGAAGAATGATGAGATTCATTACAGAAGATGACTTTAAAGGGAAAGCATGAGGTTAATGCGTTGAGTGTGAGAGTGGGGCACTGAAGAATGAGATTGCACGACTGGAGTTCACAGGCAGTTCATCAGACTTGAATCGCTCAAGAAAGTCAAAACTGCTTTGGTCACAGACCGCTGTGTGTGATGTCGTACTTGGCCGAGCAGAGTGGCCAGAGAAAAGTCTGTGCACCGCAGCTCGAGTAGGCGTCGTCTGAGCGTGGCTCGAGGTGTGTCGAATCTGTGACAGTCGAGCAGAAGATGTTGAATATCAGCTTCAACAACGCAAGTGGGGCATTTGAGCGACTGGAGAAGACCCATTTTACAGAGAAGTAGAGGTCTCCTGGCGGCATTAAGTCGTAGTCGGTGTATAATGGACGCTTCTCGACGCGAGCAGTGGTGTGTGGCAACGAAATCCATCGACGGGTCGATAGACCGGAAATGGTCGTTCAGTCGCACAGCGTCCTCTTGAAACTGCAGAGCGCCGCTATGACGGAGTCGCTGTGTCTGTAACCGACATGCTGAGACTGAAAGTGGTAGGGGACAGTTGTTGAAGGTGACGTCCCCATATGCCCGACGCGCTAAGGCGTCTGCGCGGGTGTTTCCGTGCAGGCCGGTGTGACTGGGTACCCATTGGAAACACAAGCTATGACCGGAGGATAGAAGTCGGTTGTATGTTGCGACTATCATGGTGTATAGGCCGCCGATTGTTCTGGAACAATAATTTGCTAGAACTTCTAGCGCCACCTTACTGTCCGTGAACACAGGCCAAGCGCCAGCGCTGATCCCGCTATGTGGCGAAGAGCTCGGACTCGGTAGATGACGTTTCGTAGGGAAGCTTGGGCGCCACTTCAAGGTTTTCATGTGGGACATAAAAGGCTGCTGTTGATCCGCCTTGAGACTCTGATCCATCAGTGTACACAGGGAGTCGTTGAGAGTTCGCTGAGTTGAGGTGCTCCAGCGTAAGTTGGTGAGCAACAACGGGAGGTACAGAGTTTTTCTTCAGGAGACCAGGAATGTGGTCACATACAGGAGATCTGCGAAAAGTCCACATTGGCGGGGCATAGGAACGCACTGATGGTGTGGTGGGGAGGTACACTTTCAGGCCGTCAACAGCAATACCAATGGTAGAGTCCGGAGAGTCAATATCAATGAGCCGAAGATAATGGCAGGAGTAATGTGTGAGGTACCGCGCATATATCGCGCGGTACATATATATATATATATATATATAATGCAGGAAAAAAAGCCATTAAAGAAACAAATAAATGATACTAGACGTGTTTGAAATTCAAACTTACAGATTAACATGGCTTCTATGGCTGCACGCAGAGAAACAGATACTCATGGAACGATGCGGCAGCACCAGAGGACATATATATATATATATATATATATATATATATATATATATATATATATACAGGGTGTCCCAGAAAACGTGTCATTCAATTATAATAAGAAAACTACACCACCTAGAATCATGCGGGCAACGGCATTTGTGTTTACTAGGTTTTTGCCACCTACTGATGTGAATGTCGTGTTACGTAAGCTTAATTATGTAAATTTTCGCGAACTGAAGTCCGAAAGTTGCCAAGTAAAGGTCATTTTTTTACTTCACCAATGTGAAGAGCGTGTCTAATGTATTCAAACTAATGATAATTGACAGGGATATTCAGGGGTTATCCCATGAGAAAAAATAGCCGAACATCATGCTCTACGAAGCAAGCGCGCCACAAATTTTTCAGCGCAATCCTTGTTAGTCCGACGAAAGGAGGTTGGAAACCCAGCCCACACCTGCAACGCAGAAAGAGATAACACAGGTATGGCTTATCGCATCCGACTTTCGTTGAGATCGCACTTACCCTCTCCCAATTTCAGGAACTGTCACTTTTTCTACTATCACTCTGTGGGCTGGGTTTGGAACCTCCTTTCGTCGGACAGCAAGCGACTGCGTTCAAAAAGTCGTCGCGCGTTATGGTTCTGCGCTACGAAAAGCATGATGTTCGGCTATTTTTTCCGATGACATAGCTTGCGAATATCACCGTCAATTATCATGAAGTTGAGTGAATTCGACACGCTCTTCATATTGGTGGGGTAAAAAAGTTACCTTTACTTGGCAAATTTCCGAGTTCAGTTCCCAAATATTTACAAAATTAAACTTACGATACATGACATTCACATGAGGAGTTGGCAAAAGCCTAGTAAGAACAAATGCCGTTGACCGCATGATTCTAGGTGGCGTAGTTTTTTTATTATAATTCAATGACACGTTTTCTGGGACACCCTGTATGTACCGCGCATAGTGTTTCCACGTCTCGTTGGAAGCCTGCTGGCATTTCGGCTTCTCGGCTCAAACCCTAGGGTTGAGCAGCTGCGGGCATACCGTCGACGCGCCGAGCGCACTGCTCGTCGGACTGGGTTGCTCAAAGACATCCAAGAAGCCCGCCGCGCGTGCAAGGCAGTCACTAAGGAGCTGGCTGCGATTGATCGTAAGCGCTGGACGCAGTTCTGCGGATCGTTGTCGTCTTTTGACAGCCCTGCGAAGATCTGGCGAGTGGCAAGAAGTTTAAGCGAACCTCCCACGAACCAGCATCCTTTAGGTGCGCTTGCGCTGTCCTCCTCAAAGTCCGAAGCAGAGGTGGCTCAGGCCTTCTGCAACACCATTGCCGCTCCTTCGAAGGCTGCAAGTTCAACATGGTTTTCTTCCCATGTGACTACGTTTGTCGAACGGATTCAAGCTGCGCCCATAGTCACTGATCCGGACATGGATATGGATTTCTCACTGGCCGAGTTCCGAAGCGCGCTGCTGCTGTCTCGTGTTCGGTCCTCTCCTGGGCCGGATAATGTCACCTATAGGGCTCTCCGCAACCTTGATCAGAAATGTGGGAAGTATCTGCTGGAGGTATTTAATAGATCATGGAGGTCAGGGAAAGTACCCGACAGTTGGAAGCGCGCACGTGTTATTCCGCTATTGAAGCCAGGCAAACCACCATCGCAGCTCTCCTCCTTTCGACCAGTGAGCCTGACTAGCTGCCTTGGGAAGTTGATGGAGCGCATGGTACTCGCTAGACTGGAGTGGTGGCTCGAACATCGCCGCGTCTTCCCGGAAGAAATGTCAGGCTTTCGACGGCACAGAGCAGCAATAGACTCGGTGCTCGATCTAATCACTTCTGTGGAAGACGCAAAGGTGCGCAAGAAGACTGTGCTGGCTGCCTTCCTCGATGTTAGGCGGGCGTACGATACTGTCAGCCACGCTTCTGTCCTCCATGGCCTTGTTGATGCCGCCCTGCCTTTCAGAGCTCTCTCATGGCTTACTGATTTCCTTCATGGACGGGAACTGTTCGTCCGCACAAGCCAGGGGGATACAGACTTTGTCAAGCTGACCCATGGGGTGCCCCAGGGGAGTGTTCTGAGCCCCATCTTATTCAACATTGTTATGGCTGGCCTTCGAGGTTGCGTCGGTAGGAAAGTGGCTATCTCCATCTATGCTGATGACATTTGTATCTGGACCAGCGGTAAATCCCGTCCTGCCCTCCAGCGACGCCTCCAACTCGCTCTCGATGCTATCCAGCAGTACCTGTCCCTGGCGGGCTTAGACATATCGACGGAAAAGACAGTAGTAATTCCTTTTACAAGGCGGAACATGAGGCCCTTCCAGCTTTCCGTGGCAGGCATACCGTTGAAGCACGTGTCTCACCATAGGTTCCTCGGTCTCACTGTTGATGCTAGGCTCTCCTGGCGGAGGCATATTGCAAGCTTGGAGATCAAGATCCACCGGTGGATTGCAGTGATCCGTCGCTTGGCAGGCATGAGATGGGGCAGTGACACGAGCTCTCTGTTGGCCGTCCACAGGGCTTTGGTTCGAGGGTCCCTCGCGTATAGTTTGCCGGTGCTTAATGGCCTGCCGACATCTTCTGATCATAAGCTGCAGTGCCTCCTGGCGCGAAGCCTCCGTGTGTGCCTCGGCGTCCCCCGAGCAGCAGAGACCCGAGCAGTTATTGCCGAAGCGAGGGACACCCCGCTGGGGGTTCTTCGCTACGGTGAGACCTGCCGACTTTTTCTCCGCCTTTTATCCCATCATCGGCGGCACCCGCTCGTTTCGAAGATCTTGAGGCGCAAGCACTGCAAGGTCCGCTCGGTGTTGACTCAGTTGAAGCCTAGCGTCCCGCGTTTCGTAGTGAAGACAGTGGCTCCCAGTGCCCCTCCATGGTCTCTGTCAAGCCCAGTCACCTGCCTAACTGTTCCTGGCCTGCATGGAAGGAAAAGGGATACAGCCCCGTGTGTCGCCAAGCAGCTTACCCTGGGCATGATGAACGACAACTACACGGCGTCAACGTCAGTTTTCACTGACGGGTCATGTACTCGGGGTGGATCATCCTCGGCATTTGTCATTCCATCCCAGTCAGTCTTCTGTGGTCACCGTCTTTCTCACAGAACATCGTCTACGTGTGCCGAGCTTTACGCCATCCTATTTGCTATGCAAAAAATATCCGCCATCCAGCTCAGTCCTGGGTCGTCTTTACAGACTCAAGACCCGCGCTCCAGTGTGTGGCCAACTTGGGGATACGTGGACTCCTCGGTCCTGTTGTCTTTGACATCCTGCAAGCTTATAAGAAGGCGACCATTGTAGGGCACACTGTAATATTGCAGTGGATCCCCGGACATGTCGGTATCAGCGGCAACGAAGAAGCAGACAGAGCCGCATTGAACGCCCATCAGCACGCAGCTTTTTCCCCGATCATGATGTCGTCGGGCGACCGAAAACACCTCCTCTTGACTCTCACCGGTCCCAAGATGCAGGCTCAGTGGGAACACGACATAGCTCACTCCCTTCTCTCTGATGTAGACCCCACGCTTTCTCTCGTCCTTCCTCCGCGACTACCGCGCCCATTAACTGCTCTCTTCCACCGCATGAGGCTCAACGTTGCCTTTACACCTGCCTTTCAACATCGTCTCGGCTCCACCTCGTCTTCCCTCTGCCCCACTTGTGGAGTGCACGGCGACCTCAGCCACGTCATCCTGGCTTGCGGGCAATACCACCACGAGCGTGCCCTAATGGAACTCTCTATGCAACGCATCGACAAGCGGCCGTTCAACCTAGCGAAGATCCTCGGTCCGTGGTCGAACGCTGCCCACCAGACGCAGGGCCTTCGTCTTCTGCCGGAGTACTTGTGCTCCACCGGTCTGGCGACGGCTCTTTGAAAGCCCCATCATCATCCCTTCATCCTCCCCCAACGCGAAATAGGGCGGTGTACCGCCTCAGCGGCGGTGAGTCGCCCAGCCCATTACCATCCAATGTATGTGTGCGTGTGTGTGTGTGCTGGCATTTCGTGCCTCTGCCAAACCAGAGTAGGTCTCTGTCGTTCTAGGAACTCCCAAACAGACGCGGAGGCTTCAGGCCTGAATATTGAGAAGCTCACGCTCTCAGGATATGCTCAGGCCGTGTTGAATAGGTAGGCTGTACCGCAGTGTGCCCAGAATCAACGCTGTGTGCACGTGACGAAGGTCAGCGCATGAAGGGCCCCACGATGACCCAGCAGTGCAACGTAGAGCTTGGCTTTCTTGGTTGTGCATTCTATGTGGCGAAGATGTAACAAAATATGCTTTTGTAAAGAAGCTTAGAGATATTATGCTCTATGAATAAATAGAATATACATTTTTCAAGTTCAACATTTATTTCTTGCACTTATACATTTCAGGATACAGTGAATGTGACGGGAGGTCACAAAAGAATACGTTTATTGTTCTGTGACCTTCCTTCAATGACAATATATATTTCAGAAATGACAATGTACAGTACACTATGTAAATTTGTTGCACCCAGTTTTAATTAGGAATGAGCAATGAATAGCAACTGTCCTCCTTTTATTTTCTTATACATGCTGTATTTTAAATTTTTGCTTTGCTGCCTATGTGTTCAGTGTATTGCAAAGTGCTGAATGCAAACAACACTTTGTTAATTTCAAGCTTTTTGCTCCTTTCTAAGATGTTCCTATCCTGAAGGAACCGCCACCTCGATGCCACTTCGACCCCATAAAATATTCAGAAGGTCTCACTCTGGCAGGCCCTGCCACTGCCAATTCCCTGAATTGAAATCCTTCAAACTGTGTCATATTCTTAAATATGTCAGTACTTTTGCAAGTCGTTGACATGCTGGAGGGCACTCCTTCTACAGCTAAGGCAACTGCAGAGAGTTCCAAGGGGCCGAAGATAAACCTACAGCAGCATGAATGTGATCAACAGTAGCTGTAACCAACGTCAGTAGCCAGACAAGTGCATTCCTAAGAAATAATTTTCTTCTTATAGCACATATGTATATGTGCATGCATATTAGGTGAAACAATGATCACAGTTCCCCTACAAGTTTTAATTACTGATAGTGTATACTGTAAAGGTGGATTAGGTCTACAACACTTCATACAAGGTATTATATACTATAAATACCTTTAGAAATCTCATGTGACACATATGCTTTTACTTTGGAGGTGCTGTGGTAATCGAAGTTTGTGGGCACTGCGCAGGTTCTGCACCCATTTCTTGAGTATGTCACGGCGGCTGTGAGGGAACCTGTATTGATGATGATGATTCCAGTTTTTATGGTGCATCGGCAACAAAGGTCAATATACATCAGGACATTGCTTAGGATGCAACTAGTTAAAAATAAATATGTTGTTTAATATAAGCATTGCATAAACGTTTAAAACATCAGTTTAACGAAAAGATTTACAATCCTGATATCTTTTAAAAATTTAAAAGTTTAAAAACTCTTCTCAAAGGAATTATAGCTTTATCACCAAGCAATAATGCAGGATGAAGGGGCCTAAGGTGTATATAAAACTCTCTGAAGTAATGTGTTTCATGATGTGAACATGTGAAGAGAATGTACAAATTTGAGAGAGGCTCACCACAGTGCGTGCACTGACGTGGTTCCTCCCCGTGAAGTAGGAGCCCGTGGATGAGGAACGCGATGCCTATCTGTATACTCGATCGTATCACACTGCACAGACGATCCTCTGTGTGGTCCCCATGACAGGAAACCCGTATTGAGAGACCACTTTTGTCTTAAACACTGTTACAAATAACACAACACGCTACAAATAATTGTTATCGCAACAAGCTGACAACATAGCTCAGACACAAAGGCGGTATCCAAGTCACACCACACCACCGTTACGGAGGATTCTTTGTCACAAATCAAACCAAGGCACAAAACAATACTGCTACATGAAAAAGGGTGGCCCTCTTGGTCTCATTACGACGTAATACTGAACTTGTGCAAGAAGATGACTCAAAGAAATGACTGTGCACTTGCTTCGGTGGAGAACACCGTGTACCGTGCTAGCAATGCATGCAGAAAAGCGCTTGAATGCTCTCCCATATACTGATGACAACACTACCAGTGTAGTGTAATATGTTCTCTCTAGCATATTATGCACTCAAACAGTATTTGCCGCCGGGTGAAATGCAAGAACGTTCCTATCCGTACCTCGGAGCGATACCGTAGCGAGCGTACCTCGGAAGAGCGATCAAACAGCTTGCATCAAGTACTGGTTTCGGGCAAAAAACATTTTATAATTGTCAAATAAATGAACAGAATGAACGCCTATTTATACCTTGATACATAATGACTCACCTGTGGAAATTAGGCCCTGTATCCTTGCCGGTACGGCTGGTACGACCGTAATTGCAACAAGTTGCCATGATCGCTGCTGCGACTGTTTGGGTACAGTAAGATCGCGGCAGGTTGCCCCACGCTCGCGCTCCCTATCCGCGATCCAGCCTTTTACAATCAAGATCAGTGTGTTGTTCAAAGCACGCCGGATACAAACAATGGCCCGTGGCTGTCACGAGCAGGCGACACAAACGCAAGAGCCAAACAGAGGGCAAACAACACGTTTCAGCCTTGTTGTCCTCTCGTCCAAGACAATCTGTTGTCCTGTCGCCTTGTCCAAGAGTTGTTTCTATTCTTCAAAAGAAGTTATACCGCCTCTAGCGTATCATACATTGTAGCGTATGTCTGCGGATGTTGTGATTAGCGAAATATGAGACCTGGAAATGCATTCATTTTTAAAGTATGATGAACTGCGATATAACGCCTTCTGTGTGTAGTCACAAAGGGAAGCCGGCAGAATAAAAGCGCTAAAAACACACAGGAAACACAAAGGGAAGCTGTCATAAAGGTATGGTGGTACATAAAGATGGCGGTTTCACTTTTGTTGTCCCTTTAATCTTACAGGACACAAGCCAACCGCCTTCTCTCCCCGATCTCTACTCCTAAGACAGGACGAGAGTGAAACTAAGCAGAATTCTGCGTCCGCCAACTCCGAACATTCCAGGCTTTCTTCTCTTTTCTGTTTGTTCTCGCAACTGTTCTGGTTATATGCACTTTGTTTTTGTCGTGGTGAATGAATGGAACGGAACTGAAAGGCTGCAACTTTAGTTTCAGAGGAGTAGGATGAATTCTTTCTTCTGTTGTCTGAGTCCTCCGTCACTCCAAAGACCTTTGGATTTCAAAGGTTCTGGTTGGAATCTTTGCTGTGTCTGAGAATTTGTTGTGTCGTGTTCGTTGCTTTTTCTCCCATATTCACCATCGTCTAGCCTGTCTTTGACCTTTCTCACTGAAATAAGGTGTCTGAGACAGCTTCGTGCAGAATCATTAACACGGTACCGGAACTTCCGCCTCTTCCTTGTCGCTGTCAAGTATGAAAGACAACTTTCGGAATGCCCACTAATGAGATATTCTGATCCTTCGTGCCAGGCTACTTGATCGGGTTTTGAAGGCGCCCCAAGCAGCTTGAAAAAGTTGTCATTCGACAGGTGTCACTGCAAATTTCGTATAGAGGGCTCGTCACAAAACTTGTGTGGTCGCTCTTTCTTTTTCACGAATCGCGCATGAGTACTCCTCCACATTTATGACCTAGGTGAAATCTTTGACAACGTTGCCCCCTACACGACGGAAAGTAACCTTTCTCCACTTGGTGCTTGAGGAACATCCCCGCAGCTAACATTGTTGAAACTGAAGACGTCCCTTTTTTTGCGTAGATGGTGATGGTGACGTGATAAAGAAAAAAATGTGTATGTGAGTTTCGACGAAGTCGAAGTGGGTGACACCAGCACGCTTGCACACAGGAAGTACAAACAGATGAGAGACGATGAACAGAGATGATCAACAACAACAATAATAGATGATGACGATGAGATGGGATGTTTCACCGCGGTGGTTCGGTACCCTACCCCATTGCACGTGAAACATTATATGAAGCTGATGAAGGACGGATGAAAATACGAGAAGGAATTAAAGCGTCTGGAGCAACCCAGTGTACGACAGGAAGTCCATCAACAGGTGAAGAACCCGACGATGGCGCACAGAATAGGGGCCAATGAGTGCAGCTAAGTTGAGCGGTCTCTTGCTGATACGAGCAAGCTAATCACACAGTATCAGCCTTTGCGGGCAGTAGAGTGCACATTCCATGAGAATGTGCTGGGTGTTCGCCACGATACCGCCGGTCGAACAGAGGCTTGTGTCACAGCATCTGATCATGTACCTGAATTGTGGGGTGAAAGGCACATTGAGGCGGAGTCTACGCAGAAGTGAGGTAAAATTGGCGTAATAAACGAGCAGAGAAAGAAAACGACAAATTTGGCCCTATACCTAATACATGAGAAATTGAGCCGTGATGTCCCGGCGCCATTGCTGCAAAGCCAGGGATTGAAACCATGTATTGAGTAGTGTCCTCCTGTCACCTCTCGACAGCACAATGAGCACGGCTGTCGGGGACTTACGGGCAGCCGTTGCTACTCTGTCAGCCTCCTAATTGCCTGTTAAACCAGTGATCAGGATCAGCAGTGATCAGGAATCCACTGCAGGGATATATGATGACCACCATGTAGACGCTGAACTTGGTGGAGAATGTCTACTACGGTAGGAGCTGGCGACCCACGAAGCCCCATGGTTGCCACACATTGCAGCCCGTGAATCGGTGTGACCACCCACGCGGGAGAACTTGGGATATCTGCTGCGGAAAGAGCAGGATGGCATACAGCTCCGCCGATGTTGACGACGTACGATGTGAGAGACGATAGCCAAGTGAGACTGCATGAAATGGGACGACAATAGCACACGACGAACAGTCGAACACTCCCGTGTGGTAGATCCATCAGTGAAGACGGCAGTGTGGTCAGGATATTTAAGGTGCATCATGTCCGCTGCCAATTGTTGAAGAACTAAAGGTGGCACTGACGCTGCTGGAACCTTGAGGCCAGGGACAGATAGGGATAGTGGTGGGAGCGGAAGTGACCACGGAGGGGGGGACTATATTTATTGAAAAAGAAAAGGGAGGAAAGGTTAGTCAGGCGTAGGCCGACTTGCCACGGAGGGGTTGTGGCAACTGTCGGGTGCATTATGAATGGAGGAAGCTTGAACCTGACTTCCATGAGACACTTGAAGACAGCACTTTGGCTTCCTCAATAGATTTTTGCTAGAAGGGGATGACGACGGTGGTGCGTTCTGATGCGCATGTAATGGCGAATGGTTTCCATCTGCAGTAGGATTTCTACCGGTAACTTACGGGCGTTGGCTGTCGCCATTCGACTTTCCGCGGCTCTCGGAACATCAAGGCATATCCTCGGGCTCCGCGCAAGTATACACCGAAGTCGCTGTTCTTGTGTCTGGGAGACGCCGAATGCAGGACAAGGGAGGCTGTACGCAAGTGTGCCACGAACCAAAGCGTGGTGGAGGGCCAGAAGAGACATCTCATCGATTCCCCACTTAGCTCGGGCAAAGTGACGAATGACAGATATCCACCGGTGGGGGTGGGGGGATATGTTTATTAGGGAAAAAAAACGAGGAAAGGTTAGTCAGGCATAGACCGACTTGCTATTCCTTTCATAAAAAGAAAACGAAAAAAAAGGAAAGAAAACGAAAAGGAAGAAAGAAAACGAAAAAGAAAAGAGAGAAAAGAAACACGCACATACACACAGACAGATACACAAAAGGGCCTTAGAGGCCGGTGGCACGGAGAAAGCTCAAGAGCGCAGTCGTAACCCCCTGCCCCACAGTGCCCCCTGGTTGTGCAGGACCGGGCCGAGCAGGGTGGCCAAAGAAATGCTAGGGTAGCCAAGTTGTAGCAAGTGGCGTTGGAGGATGAGTCTTTGTGAGAGGTACCGGTTAAGGGTAGGAGGCAGTGCTCGATGTCGGCTTCCACACAACAAGTTGCGCAATTGGGAGAGTTCGTCTGGCGCATTTTATACAGGAGTGACGGTGTCCGTGCAACATTTATTCGAAGACGGTGGAGGAGTGATTCTTGAGCTCTATTGCACCGGCAGGCAATAGTAAAGTCCTGCAGGGGGCCAATGAGACGTACGAAATGATGATATAAGGTAGAGTTCGCTCGGAACTGCCGGGTACACTCTTAAACCCGTACCTTTTATTGTAACTTTTAGAAACATGTAACTTCTACAGGGTGTCCCAGAAAACGTGTCATTGAATTATAATTAAAAAAACTACACCACCTAGAGTCATGCGGTCAATGGCATTTGTTCTTACTGGGTTTTTGCCACCTCCTCGTGTGAATGTCGTGTAACGTAAATTTAATTATGTAAATTTTTGCGAGCTTAAGTCGGAAATTTGTCTAGTAAAGGTCACTTTTTTATCCCACCAATGTGAAGAGCGTGTCTAATTTAGTCAAATTAATGATAATTGACAGGGATATTCAGAAGCTACCCCATCGGAAAAAATAGCCGAACATCATGCTCTACGGAGGTCGCACAGAATAGCGCGCGATGAATTTTGCACCGCAATCTTTGTCAGTCCGACGAAAGGAGGTTGGAAACCCAGCCCTCCCCGACATCGCAGAACGAGATAAAACAGGCACGGCTTATCACGTCCGACTTTCGCTGGGATAATGCTTTCCCTCTCCCAATTTTAGGAACTGTTACTTTTTGTACTATCACTCTGTGGGCTGGCTTCGGAACCTCCTTTCGTCGCACTGCGAGCGATTGCGCTCAAAAAGTAATCGCGCGCTATGGCCCGGTGCTCCGAAAAGCATGATATTCGGCTATTTTTTCCGATGGGATAGCTCGTGAGTATCACTGTGAATTATCATGAATTTCAGTGAATTCGGCACGCTCTACATATTGGTGGGGTAAAAAAGTGACCTTTACTTGGCAAATTTCCGAGTTGAGTTGGTAAATATTTACATAATTAAACTTGGAGTACATGACATTCACATTAGGAGGTGGCAAAAACCTAATAAGAGCAAATGCTGTTGACCGCATGATTCTAGGTGGCGTAGTTTTTTTATTATAATTCAATGACACGTTTTCTGGGACACCCTGTATATAGACGTAGATTTCGAGATTTCTTATAGGTTACACCACTGTAACGTATATTTAGAGGTTAAAAGCGACTAAAGTCATGTCTTTACAACACGAATAGAAGTTACATCTCAGAAGAAACAAAAACAGCTTGTTGTAACTTATAAATGTATCCTCTACTCCGGCACTGTAACTTCTAAGCGAAATCTCCAACGATAATTTCTTTGTTAGTTTCTTATCGTTTGTTTTCCTTCTGTTTTTCAGCATAATGCCGCGTTTCAGCCTCCCATTCGAGATGACAGTTGCGAATCTACGCTGTTATTTTTTATCTGTTTCAGCGTCATCTATACGTCGACTACATGTTATCAATGCTGTATGAACACAGATTATAAGTTCGCAGTCTGGAATACTGATAGTATGTTTCTTTCTAAAGGGTGGAAAACCATTGTCAATGCCACAACCACTAAGATTTCCGATTTCGCTGCGTAGCCGAGCCTGGTCTAGGTCTATCCACACTGAGAGCGGTTTCCTTGAAACGCTTAACGCTCGTCGTCCGTCCGTTAACAAGTGTAATCTGTTTTAATCAGTGGTTTTCCTCGCGTTTATCATAGTATCGTCAGGAACAACGGGAAAGCTAGATGTCTCTAGCAAACAAGGATATTTTCGGTGTTCTCAGGGGAAAGTGTAGTGAGTGCGAAGATTGCAAAGAATATATAACCGAAAACGAACGTCGCCACCGCAGCCCTAATTCACACACTTCATAGTAAGTGTACGTTTTGTGCTAGGTACGCGCGTTATTTTGATAGCAAGAGCTCTTAGCGCATGTTTATTGTGATTATGGCAAGCGTTTTGCGGTCCTGCATATGAACGCCACTTACGCTTGCTACTTTTCTGCTCTTACTTGGTCGCCAAGTCAATACACCGGCGTGCATTTTGCGAGCTGCGGATATATGCATCGAGATATATAATTCGCAGCTTCCTACTTGTTGTATTCTTACGATATTCTGAGACTCAATCACGGAGTGAACTCCTTCTTGCATTTATGCTGCTTTGTACCTTGTGCTTTGTACGGATTTGAATGGTTCCGTAAATGTTACTCTCATTGCCCGAACTTTTGTTCCCAGGATCTCACATGCAGGTTCACATACCGTCACCA
Source organism: Ornithodoros turicata (assembly GCF_037126465.1). Taxonomy (NCBI): domain Eukaryota; kingdom Metazoa; phylum Arthropoda; class Arachnida; order Ixodida; family Argasidae; genus Ornithodoros; species Ornithodoros turicata. Next base: position 102,555,525 of record NC_088202.1, read on the forward strand.
GCGCAATGCAGTACCTCACAAACTCGTCCCAGAGCGCCTCCAACGCTGATAACGCAGTAATGTAGTGTCTCCTGCGTTACTGTACACTCATATTCCTCAAGGTTGTGTGCGTTTTATGTAATACTGTATTGCCATTTGCGCTCGCCGCTGCAACACGAATGTGGAATAAATTTTTTTCTGCTGCAATTCTCCATTTCGTTGGGTCTGTTCAGCTTAGCAAACATAGGTCAGTTGTTTTGACTCGCTGGCTTCCTCGCACTTTTATGCATTGCTTCTCACTTAGAAGATAGTTCTTTTTTCCACATACATGGTAAAGCGACCATGGTTTCTCCTCACATCAGAATCGCACTTGTGCACAATGTGTCACCTCTCGACAGACTTCTGTTATTTGTAATATAGAGATGTTCAAGATCTCCTTTTCTGCTGGTTCATTTTGGTACCTTGGTGTGTTCTGTAAATGTCTGTCCATATCCCACGCACAGGGTGTTTGTTTTTATTCGCATCACACCAGCGCTCATTTGACAGGTGGGTTATGTTAATTTTCGCAAACTAACCCATCCGTAGTTACAAACATTTCCGACATTTCCTGACGCATGTGTTTGTAACTACGGATCGACTAATTAGCAAAAATTCACATAACCCACCTGCCAAATGAGCGCTACTCTGTTGCGAATAAAAATGAACATCCTGTGTAAAAAGCCGCACGTTGGCGTAACCTTTACGGGCAGGTGCTGGATTGAAGGCCGTAACCTCTAATTAGTGGGTTTCCTTGTAACTTTTATAAAAGGTACTGCTCAGAGGGTACCTGGTACCTTCTGAAATAGAGGGTAAAATATTGCGATTTTTTACCCTTTACTAAAGGGTACCGAGTTAAGAGTGTACGGACACAGCGCCACCGGCGAATGTGCAGGGAGCAGACAGAGATCGTTAAGGGCAGAGGGGTGGCAGGGAGAGCTCTGTTAGATGTTGCGTCTCTTGCTATTGTGTCTGCGCTAGTGTTACCAAGAAGGCCTACGTGTCTCGGGATCCACTGAAGCGCCACAGAATGATCAGTTGCCGCGAGATGTGTCAGAGCTTGCAGTATGAGCGTGCGGAGAGTGCATATGGTGTTAAGGCGAAACGAGAGCAGCAGATCCAGTGAAGCCTTGCTGTCAGTCAGAACAACCCACTGTGCAGCCGGCAGACCGAGCAGGTCCTGTAGAGCCGACGGGATGCCGAGGAGTTCTGCTTCCATAGAAGACATTGGGCATGGGAGGACAAAGGCTTGCTGAAAGTCACTGTCAGGGATATAAAATGCAGCAACCGCGATGTGTGCCGTGACTGAGCCGTCCGTGTATACCTGGCGATGGTTCTGATACGTGGAGTGCAGAAAATTGAGAGCGAGTTGGAGGGCTACAGGTGCGGGAGTGTCACGCTTGCGCTGAAGACCGGGGATGGTGGAGCAGATATCAGGACGCGCAAGGGTCCACATTGCTGGCACATAGCTGGGAGTGGTTGAGGAGGGAGGAAGATGAACCTTCAGACGGGCGAATGCCTTGCCGAAAGCCGAGTCAGGGCATTCGTCGTCAATATGGCAAAGATAGTGGTGATGGTGACTGGTGAGATAGCGAGAATATACTCGAAGTGCATCAGCATCCCGCAGAAGGGGGACAGGCGTCTCCCGTGCTTCAGCAAGAGTACAGTAAGTCTCTGATGTTCGCGGTACTCCCAGACAAATGCGAAGGCCGCGGGCCTGGACGTTAAGTAGCTCGCGCTCCTGTGTTTGGCTGAGGGCATGCAAGATAGGGAGGCTGTAGCGCAGTGTCCCCAACACGAGGGCCTGATGGACGCGATGAGGATCAGAGCAGGACGGGCCCCAGGACGCACCAGCGATACGTCTGAGGACGTGAACTGAGACAACCGCCTTTGTCACATCGTCACATGGCAGGACTGCGTTAGGTCGCGATCAAGTATTAGACCTAGGTATCGGCATGAAGTGGCGGAAGTCAGAGGGGAATCGTCAAGGTAGAGCGGATACCTGCGGAAGCATTTGCGCGAGAACGCCATTGCAACAGTCTTCGCCGGTGAGACTGTTACGCCACGGGAGGCAAGATAGGTGGTAATCACATGTAGAGAGCTTTGCAGTCGGCACTGGATCGTGTCTCGACGGGTTGCGGAAGTCCAGATGCAGATGTGCTCGGCGTATATTGTGGTGGATGTATTAGAAGGGATCAACGGGGTAAGGGAAGCCATGATAAGATTAAAGAGGAGGGGCCTAAGGACACTGCCCTGCGGGACCCCACGGGTCACGTGGTGCTTGGTGGTGTCACCACATGTGGTGCGCACGAAGAGATAGCGGCCTGATAAAAAGTCTTGTATCCATCGCAGAGGGCAGCCGCCAACTTGAGCCGCAGCAAGAGCGTCAAGGATGGCAGCATGGTAAACGCTGTCGTAGGCTTTCTTTACGTCGAGGAACACAGCAGCAGTCAATAATCTCTCTCCTTTGGCTTGTTGTACCTGACTGACTAGGTTGATGACACAGTCCAGCGCTGAGCGGCCCGGGCGGAAACCCGCCATCACTTCCGGCAAATACTCAGCAGTCTCAAGGAACCAACTGAGACGTGTGAAAATCATGCGTTCAAGTGTCTTCCCTATACAGCTGGTGAGGGCAGTGGGACGGAAAGAGTCAATGTGGTGCGGCGATTGGCCTGGTTTGAGTATAAGAACCACCATGGCCGTCTTCCAATCCTCAGGAACTTGTCCGGTGCAGCAATTCTCATTGAGAAGCCGCAGGAGGTGCAAGCGGCAGACAGGGGAAGGTGCCAAAGGGCCTTGTAGGCAACCTGATCTGCCCCCGGTGAGGTGCACGGAGGAGTGGCTGCAAGTGCAGTTTCGAGTTCAGAGAGGGTAAAGAGCGTGTCCAGGACAGGATGACTTGGTGCGTGGATTGGGACTGCTGGCGTCGCTGAGCTGGTGGTGCTGGTGGTAAGTCTCACGCAAAAATCTTCGGCAATTTGTCAGACTGTGACGTACAGAGGACAGGGAGCGGAACGGATTCCGCTGAGATACAGGGGAAGAGAGGCCTCCCGATATCCGGGAGAGTGGCGTACGAGGGGATAAAGAGGACATGAACCCGCGCCAATGGTCCCGCGCAAGCTGACGCGGATGGCGCCCAATAGCTTTCTGAACCCGCCGGGCTTCGAGGCGGTCAGGAGCGAGACCGGTGCTTCGGGCACGGCGTTCCGCGCGACGACAAAGAGCACGAAGCCGCTCGTACTTAGCATCGAGTGCAGAGAAGCACGCCGGGACACGGCAGCAGCTTGCAGCAGCCTGCGCAGCACCTGCCACAGTACGGGCAAAATTCTGCCGGGTTCCCAGTGCATCTCTTGACAAAGCCGTCTCCAGTGTGGCCTGATAGAGCTGCCAGTTGGTTCGCTTGACGGAACGTGATGTAGCCGGCTAACGCGATCGTCAGATGCCGATTAGAACGGGCAAATGATCGCTTCCAAGGGTGTCGGCATCTACGCACCATGTGAAAAGACGAGCCACTGATGTTGACACAGCGGTGAGATCAAGATATGAGGAGATGTATGTGGCTTGAAGAAATGTAGGTGAACCGTCGTTTAATATACTTAGAGCTCTGTCGGCGAAGAGATCCGCAAGGCGCTGTCCTCTTGCGTCGGTGCGTGTGCTACCCAAGACAGCATTATGCGCGTTGAAATCACCACAAAGCACAAGCGCCGACGGGAGGCTGGCAGTAAGTGTGTCCAATTCAGCAATGTCGTAGGGAACACCAGGAGGCAAATAAAGGGAGACAACCGTGAGATCAAGGGAGCCCAGACGAACGGAGCAGGCCATATAGTCACCAGTCCACTGCGTGCGCACTGTTCGGCGGACTACGGGAATGTCAGACCGGACAAAAAGCGCGACACGACTTGTTCGTCCTCGGGGTTCAGAAAGGAAGATAAGGTAATTCGAGAGCCGAAAATCTTGTGTGATATCACATTCCGAGACTCAGAGCAAGGGGAATTTGCCGCATAAGAACTGGCGAAAATCAGGCGTCTTCGACTGGAGACTTCGTTCATCCCATTGAAAGATAGTCGTGTGGCGATAAGGGGCTGTTGGAGGAAGTGGCGGGTGATTAGCCATTCACAGGTGGAGAGGGAAGATGACGCAGAAGAGGCTCAAGCGCTAGTACTGCTTGAACAGCCGGCAGATCTCCCGAAGCAGGGATTTGTTGGACAATAACGCGCAGGGCAGTGAACATCATTGCGATTATTGCGCCAAAGGAGTGATCCTCTGTCTCCGGTCGAGCTTGGGCTTTGGGCACCGGTGGGCTTTGGTGTCTAAGTAGTCGACATGCTTCTTCCAGGACAGGTTGGAATCAAGGATGACGCGCAGAAATCTGTGGTGCTTAGCTTGCCTGAGCGGCGTATTAACAATGGAAATCTGGCACTGGCGCACATGCTTCTTAGTGAAAACCAGCGCTGCTGTTTTTCTTTTCTTTTTCTTTTTTTTGAGATATTCATGCCTGCTTCAGTGAGATACCGCCAAATCCTACCCAGCGAAAGCTGAAGAAGACGGGATATGGCTGGCTTCGATTTCCCAATAGTCCAAATACAAAATGTCGTCAGCATAGATGGAAGTCTTCGGCTACCGCAGGACTTTAGGCCTGCCATTACAGATTGAAGAGAATTGGGCTTGAGACACTCCCTTGCGGTACCCCATGAGCTAAAAAAATCTTCGGCGTGCACCCTTAAAGCACACTTATGCGCGCGAAGTGCTCTGTCGCGCAGAAAATCCGCCAGCCACAAGAACATTCTGTCAGAGGCCTGGGCTTGCAGCAGTGCGTGCAGCACAAAGGGGTGACTGACGGTATCGTAAGCTCTTTTGACGTCCAAGGTAACCGCCATGACAATTGTCTTCTGGATCTAGGCTTGTTCGACGGAGGTGACAAGGTCGAGGACCGAATCCAGGGCGCTGCAATGGCGACGGAAACCTGTGATATCTGCAGGGAAAGCTCCATGTCCCTCAGGCCACCACTCTAGCCCATGCAGCACCATTCGCTCCAGAACTTTTCCGGGGCAACTTGTCAGGCTGACAGGATGAAAGGAGGAGAGATCAGGTTGCTTGGTCTGCTTTAACAGAGGGAAAACTAAAGCATCTTTCCAGCTTGCCTACACTTCCCCGTTTCTCCATGAGGTTTTGTAGACATGGAGCAGACAGGAAATACCCGCATCGCCAAGATTTCGGTTGGCCCGATAAGTGATGCCGTCTGTACCTGGAGAGGAGTTGGAGCAGATGTGCAGACAGACAACTGCATGCCACAAAAAACTGTGCATATAGATTGACTTCCAACGATGGTACAGATATGCCAAAGCTATGCACACTGCAATATCAAAGTACATAACAGTATGCTGTTGTTTGAAATCTCTTACACAAGTGTGAATATCCACCATGGAGTTGACGGTTATAAAAAGAAACTCCCGACTTCATCATCAAAATATAATTGTTGTTGTTGCTTCAGATGCGCGGTGGACATCCCGATGCTTCGTCTTTTCACAACAGACTCATTAATCTGGTTTGCATGCAGTAACGCTTCAGCTTACGTGCGTTGCGGTGTTACACGGACTCCAAGCAGAGTGTTAATACTTCAAAATTAAAGTAATTAAGTTAGAGTAGCAAATACTTCGGAAAGTATTTAAGATACACTTAAGATACTTCGGTAAGCGTCGTAGAAAAACGCGTCAACGTGAGTTTAACACACGTTTGAGTTTGAAATACGTCAGTTTGATGCCTCCCCGGTCGAAAGCATGTTCTCCTTGGGTAAACAAAGCTTGCATTTGACTGAAATATTATTATCGGTTTCCTTTAGGAAGTCGAAAAACCTCCCAACGTTTGGCCAGGGAAGTGAACACGCCTCTTTCGTTGGCCCCATTCTGCGAACTGACAACTCGTGCAGGTTGACTTCTGTACGTCCTTAGATACAAAAGCCCCAACAGGGCCTACGGTGAGATGCGCGGTATGCGGGCGTACATTGTCCTGTAGGAGGAGGACTCCTTTGGTGATGAGGCCCGGCCGCTTTTGCTTCAGCGCCTTATGCACATCCCTGAGAACCTGGCAGCAATATGCACTATTGATGATGGTACCACTGGGCAGAAAATCAACATGAACAACGCAGCCTTGTCCCAGAAAACCGTGGCCATGACCTTACCCGCAGACGGGCTGTTTCGGAACGTCTTCGGAGCTGGCGAGCCCGGATGCTTCCACTGTTTTGATGCGCGTTTAGACTCAGGAGTGAAATGGTGCATACACGTTTCATCGCACGTGATGATCCGATCAAGGAACGGCTGTCCTTCAGTGTCGAAACGGTACCTTGGCTCTTGGGCGATTTCCAGTCTTCTCTGCCGGTCAAACACGGAGAGCTGCCTCGGGACCCAACGGGCATTAACTTTCCGAAACTGGGGGTGTTCATGAATGATAGTGTTCAACGTTCCCACAGAAACGTCCGTCTTTCGAGCCAGTTCGGGACATGTTATCCGTCGGTCCTTGAGGATCAGGCGCTCCACAAGTTGGATGTTCTCAGGAACTCTGACACTGCATGGGCTCTGAGCCGCCCCGGCCGGGATCGTCCTGCACTGATGTACGGCCGTCTCGGAACCGTTTGCACCACTCAAACGCTTTGCTGCGGCTAAGTGTATCGTGGCCATACTGAGCCTGAAGTCTTCTGTGAATTTCAGCTGATTTTTCGCCTCCATTCGCGGGAAACTTCATGACAATTCGCTGTTCGATGTGCGCGCTCACCTCGTTGTCGGCCATCTTATCCAGCACGTGTCTTCTGTTTTGCACAAACTTTGGACCACGACGTGGTGAACGCGGAGGCCTGTCGCGTGTGAAAATGACGAAAAAGAAGTAGCGCGAGCCATTTGTGCACTCAGGAGGCAGAAAGTCCCGGTTTGACTTGAACACACACTTGACAAGTGAAAAGTGTGATCTGCTAGTAAAGTGTCGTAATTATGGAAGTTTTGTGGTCAACCCTCGTTCCGTGTGGCATATTCCCTGTTGTTTGGCGTGTGTGTGTTTGACATAAGCCGTCGCACAAGTACGGTGGAAGAATTCAGTATTACTTGGCTGCACCTAAGTGTACATAAGCTCGACGGCCACTCAAGACGCACGCAGTAGAAGCCTCAAATCCGTTTTGTTTTCATAATTGCGCTTCTCGCTTGTGGCTACCGTTATTACCGCAGGTTGTGCAACCGCATTCCAGCTGTGTTCCATGGCTGAGATAATTTACGTGTTCTATTATTCTTGCGTCTGAAAGGATCATGTCGCTTGATGAGCATCTGCAAGAGCTTGGATTCACAAAAGATACGACAGTGTCAGGCAGTGGTCTTTTTTACTTTGAAGAAGACAAAAGCAGTGTCAAATAAGATCACATGTACAAATGCGTGACACAAATGACTATTCAAACACATCCTTCTGCAATCATTCTACCAGTGCATGCTCTTACGTTACGTGTTAAAGTCCTGGACATATTTCCCAAATGATCCACTTACCGTTCTTCAAGCTCTATAACACGGTACTCTCTCGAAATACATATATACTATGACAAATGCTTGTTGCTATGGCACGCGCCTATACTGTTGTCCAGGGGATGGTTTAGGGGTCGACCCCCCTCAAATCATGCCCTTCGTAGTGCATTTGTACACTCAGGAGACAAAGTCCCGGTTTGACTTGAACACCCCTCGTAGAAGGCTAGAACAGAGCCAGAGGAGATGGTCAGGACTCTGATTTTCTCACTCTCAGATTTTGGTCAGGACTCTGTTGCAGTAGACGTCATAAAACCCTTGCTCTTGAATTCGGATTTTCCAGAAAAGTCAACGTATAGGGGGTCGATTGGACGCGGGAATTGAACTTTCCGGAGAGTATGTCATTGGAAAAAAAGAGGAAGAGAAAATGGAAAACTGAGAAGCGATCCAAAAAGTAGAGTATTGAATAGAAGATACCACAAAATGTGTTTGAAATAGAGTAGAAATACTCGCCCGAAAAAGTATTGAGGAAGATAGCAAGATACCACGAGTAGTATTTAAAATTCAGTATCTCAAATACAATACTCAAAATACGTACAAGTCTGACAGCAAGAATAGCAGCTTCATGTAGGAACGTCACTACGAAGCAACCACTGCACTTGTACCGTAGAGGAGTCATTCACAAGCACTCTAACTCACGCGACTACTTTGCAACACCTTTGCACGGAAACAACGGCTTGTAAGAACGGTTACGTCCCATTTCGCCCATGCGATTTCTAGGATTAAGAGAGCCAGAAGGGTACCTGCCATTAGGCGAAATGGGATAGCCAACAAGTGGCCGTTACTATCACTGATTGGCGTCAGTATAGGGAATGGCTCCGCCCCTTTGTGCTGTATTGACACCTTACAAAGTTCTAATCAGGTGTGGCGAAAAAAGCAGGGCGTTCAGAAGGACCGAGTAATGCGGTTGTTACGCATCAGAGCCATTCAGGCCGGTGACTCGACAGTCCACTACGAACGGCGCATGTTATTGTCCTTTTTACGAAACCCCGTGAATGACATTGCAAACATAATAATCCTTTTAGCATTTTACAACTCAGCACTTCGCTTCAAAATGTCACGTGTCGACTTTGTGGCCGTTGAACGTAAGAATTGTGGTGTGTGTGTGTGTGTGTGTGTCCATTTTTCGTCGTCTCCCTAGTCTCGTTTTTTTTTTTTTTTTCATCATATACTCTAGTGGACACCTCACTTGCTTCTTAGCCATTCTCTCAGTATCAAAAGGTTTTCGTTTGTTCTGGTGCGTAGAGCCAAGGTTAATCGCGTAGTCGCATCGTTTAGTGACACACTGATTGAAAAATTGAAAATTGCAACTGACCCAAAGCGACGAAGCTCCAGTATACGGAATATTTGGTTACAGGTATGTTACACTGGTTCTTACCGTTCTGTACTACTCACTCTGCCCTTGACATAAGTCCGTAAGGTGTCGTATTTGTTCCAGGTTATGAAATTTATGGTCGTTTGCTCTTTTATTAGGCTTAAGCGTTATAGCCTTATGCCTGCAGGCTGAAGCCTGATAAAGGTAGCGTATACTGGATCCACATAATATTCTGTGGAACCACTACGCTAGCACAAGAAGACCGACGACAATTATTACTGAGCTATGGTACCACAGGTTTAATGCGAGGACCCAACATTCTCATGTGAATGTGTTTAAGCGAGGATACGACATCAGGCGGTCCATTGTATTTCCTATGGGAAATATTATCCTATTTTCTAGATCAATGAGGAGCAACAGGCGATGCCTATGTCCGGCCACATGCCACCACGCAGAAACAGGGCCTACAGGATAGTAGATGAGAACCTTCAGCCGCTCAAGACACAACTTCAAGTCTGTGAACGAACGCTGGTCTCACACGTAGATGCTGTAGGACATCTGATGCACTTTAACTGAACATGGTTGTTCAACTATGCTCGTTACCCTTTAAAGATGCGTTCGGCTTCGCCGGGTTTGGTGTACACTAGAGTAACTAAATAAGCGTCGCTTCAGAGTATCGACACTGAGTTCCAAGAGCGAGCACGCGCCATCTTCTTTCAGCGCCACGGTAGCCGCGCGAACGCGCACTTCATGCGCATTTGAGCGGACGATGCCATCTATCGTGCGCGGGTGAAACGTTCCTTTCTCTTGCAAGCAGTTCAAGGCTGACGGCCTGGAGCCCACCTTGACATCGTCGGGACGCTCTGCTGGGCATGGTAGTAGCTCAAAACCTCCAAACGCCCATATGCACCGGAAAAAAGTTAATGGTTCTGAGCGTTTGGTGGAAATGAGCAGGAAGGGAGAACCTGCTCATAAGCACCAAACGTCCAGAACATCCGAACGCTCATATGCACCGAAAGGCGGGAGACCACAAAGGCCGGTTCTTCCTCTCGCGCATTTGGAACAAGGTGTTAGGGTGAGAAAGGTGGAATGAATGGAGACTGCCAAGGCCACTTAATGTGTCAGTTTGGAAGTTTATGAAGTTTGAATTTGGCTGAATGTGTGGGTTTGAATGGGGTTATCATGAGTCAATGGGCGTTTGAACGTGACAAACACGTCCGCCGTCACTCCGCCGTCACGAGACAACTGCCATCATGAGCGATGCCACAGCTCGCGTGGCTCAGTGTTTGGCGTGCTGGCCATGTCACGTCGAGACTGGGAGGTACCCGGGTTCGAATCCCACTGCCGGCTGTGCTGTCTGGGGTTTCTACTGGGTTTTCCTCAGACGCTTTCAGACATATGTCGGCACAGTTCCTTTTGAAGTCGGCCGAGGATGCACATTCCCCCAGGCCGTCAGTCGTGACGTTGCCCACCTCTGTGAGGTCGACAATGGCGAGACCTTTCATCGTCACCACATTAAAGTCGTCTACCTTAGGTAGAGTGTAGCTGACAAAACGTATGTGGCCGATGGACGGATAATATAATCAACATGGAAGGTCGTCTACTCCATAGCGGCTAAGGCTACATATATGCTAAAGTAAACGAATAAGCATAAGAGAAAACGAGTAGTAAAAATAAACTGAAATAAAATTAAACTGAATATGTTAGAGGATCAACGATAACACCCAGTGAGCTTGAACTAGCACAGCGTCGCTGTCATGCACTGGCGTCATCGAATGGTTCTGTAGCATTCGCTACAGTTCTACAGTGTAATGGCAGAAGGGCAAGGGTGCAGGCCAGCTGGCTCGGGTTCCAATTTTTCTACAGTATAAAGTCTGCGTCGTGAAGCGTACATTAGAAGTAGTTTTGGCATGTGTTGCAACGTGTCTGTTTTTGCATGTTCTTGCCTGTTTAGGTGTTTTTGAGGACCTAAATACCCGTCTATTTTCATAGTTTTTAGCACGTAAATTTCCAAGTTCTACTTATAAGAGGAAGTAACGTTGTTCTTGAATGCCTAAAACGGTGGGGAAACAGAAATGATTTGAAAACCGATCATCCAAAGAACCAAGCCAGTCATCTTCCAGACCGAAGATAGAATAACTATAGGAGCGAGAATGTGTCGAGCATGTGGGACGGAAAAAAAAATAGTCCCGGAAAAGTTCGTCCCGGAAAAATTGGTCGCGTGGCGGAAGAAATGGTCCCGCGTGGTTCCATGCGCCCAAAAATACAGCAGCGTCCTTGTGGTGGTGGTGGTGATGGCGAAGGGACATCTGATGAACCGGATCATAGCCAATCAAGTGCTATCATTCTCACTCCTCATTTGTTCGAAATTGGAAGACATGCTTTTTTAATTAACATTAATCTTAATGAACAATAAATGCTGCACGCCATTTAATGACACACACACACACATACATTGGATGATGATGGGGTGGGCTATTCACCGCCGCTGAGGCGGTACACTGCCCTATTTCGCATTGGGGGAGGATGAAGGGATGATGATGTGGCTTTCAAAGAGCCGTCGCCAGACCGCTGGAGCACAAGTACTCCGCCAGAAGATGAAGGCCCTGCGTCTGGTGAGCAGCGTTCGACCACGGACCGAGGATCTTCGCTAGGTTGAACGGCCGCTTGTCAATGCGTTGCATAGAGAGTTCCATAAGGGCACGCTCGTGGTGGTATTGCCCACAAGCCAGGATGACGTGGCTGAGGTCGCCGTGCACTCCACAAGTGGGGCAGAGGGAAGACGAGGTGGAGCCGAGACGGTGTTGAAAGGCAGGTGTAAAGGCAACGTTGAGGCTCATGCGGTGGAAGAGAGCTAAGTTAAGGGGCGCGGTAGTCGCGGAGGGAGGACGAGAGAAAGCGTGGGGTCTACTTCAGAGAGAAGGGAGTGAGCTATGTCGTGTTCCCACTTAGCCTGCATCTTGGGACCGGTGAGTGTCGAGAGGAGGTGTCTTCGGTCGCCCGACGACATCATTATCGGGGAAAAAGCTGCGTGTTGATGGGCGTTCAATGCGACTCTGTCTGCTTCTTCGTTGCCGCTGATACCGACATGTCCGGGAATCCACTGCAATACTACAGTGTGCCCTGCAATGGTCGCCTTCTTGTAAGCTTGCAGGATGTCAAAGACAACAGAACCGAGGAGTCCACGTATCCCCAAGTTGGCCACACACTGGAGCGCTGGTCTTGAGTCTGTAAAGACGACCCAGGACTGAGCTGGACTGGCTGATATTTTTTGCATAGCAAATAGAATGGCGTAAAGCTCGGCACACGTAGACGATGTTCTGTGAGGAAGACGGTGACCACAGGAGACTGACTGAGATGGAATGGCAAATGCCGAGGACGATCCACCCCGAGTAGATGACCCGTCAGTGAAAACTGACGTTGACGCCGTGTAGTTGTCGTTCATCATGCCCAGGGTAAGCTGCTTGGCGACACACGGGGCTGTATCCCTTTTCCTTCCATGCAGGCCAGGAACAGTTAGGCGGGTGACTGGGCTTGACAGAGACCATGGAGGGGCACTGGGAGCCACTGTCTTCACTACGAAACGCGGGACGCTAGGCTTCAGCTGAGTCATCACCGAGCGGACATTGCAGTGTTTGCGCCTCAAGATCTTCGATACGAGCGGGTGCCGCCGATGATGGGATAAAAGGCGGAGGAAAAGTCAGCAGGTCTCACCGTAGCGAAGAACCTCCAGCGGGGTGTCCCTCGCTTCAGCAATAACTGCTCGGGTCTCTGCTGCGCGGGGGACGCCGAGGCACACACGAAGGCTTCGCGCCAGGAGGCACTGCAGCTTATGATCTGAAGATGCCGGCAGGCCATTAAGCACCGGCAAACTATACGCGAGGGACCCTCGAGCCAAAGCCCTCTGGACGGCCAACAGAGAGCTCGTGTCACTGCCCCATCTCATGCCTGTCAAGCGACGGATCACTGCAATCCAACGGTGGATCTTGATCTCCAAGCTTGCAATATGCCTCCGCCAAGAGAGCCTAGCATCAACAGTGAGACCGAGGAACCTATGGTGAGATACGTGCTTCAACGGTATGCCAGCGACGGAAAGCTGGAAGGGCCTCATGTTCCGCCTTGTAAAAGGAAGTACTACTGTCTTTTCCGTCGATATGTCTAAGCCCGCCAGTGACAGGTACTGCTGGATAGCATCGAGAGCGAGTTGGAGGCGTCGCTGGAGGGCAGGACGGGATTTACCGCTGGTCCAGATACAAATGTCATCAGCATAGATGGAGATAGCCACTTTCCTACCGACGCAACCTCGAAGGCCAGCCATAACAATGTTGAATAAGATGGGGCTCAGAACACTCCCCTGGGGCACCCCATGGGTCAACTCGACGAAGTCTGTATCCCCCTGGCTTGTGCGGACGAACAGTTCCCGTCCATGAAGGAAATCAGTAAGCCATGAGAGAGCTCTGAAAGGCAGGGCGGCATCAACAAGGCCATGGAGGACAGAAGCGTGGCTGACAGTATCGTACGCCCGCCTAACATCGAGAAAGGCAGCCAGCACAGTCTTCTTGCGCACCTTTGCGTCTTCCACAGAAGTGATTAGATCGAGTACCGAGTCTATTGCTGCTCTGTGCCGTCGAAAGCCTGACATTTCTTCCGGGAAGACGCGGCGATGTTCGAGCCACCACTCCAGTCTAGCGAGTACCATGCGCTCCATCACCTTCCCAAGGCAGCTAGTCAGGCTCACTGGTCGAAAGGAGGAGAGCTGCGATGGTGGTTTGCCTGGATTCAATAGCGGAATAACACGTGCGCGTTTCCAACTGTCGGGTACTTTCCCTGACCTCCATGATCTATTAAATACCTCCAGCAGATACTTCACACATTTCTGATCAAGGTTGCGGAGAGCCCTATAGGTGACGTTATCCGGCCCAGGAGAGGACCGAACCCGAGACAGAGGCAACGCGCTTCTGAACTCGGCCAGTGAGAAATCCATATCCATGTCCGGGTCAGTGACTATGGGCGCAGCTTGAATCCGTTCGACTAAGGTAGTCACATGGGAAGAAAACCACGTTGTACTTGCAGCCCTCGAAGGAGCGGCAATGGTGTTGCAGAAGGCCTGAGCCACCTCTGCTTCGGACTTTGAGGAGGACCGCGCAAGAGCACCTAAAGGATGCTGGTTCGTGGGAGGTTCGCTTAAACTTCTTGCCACTCGCCAGATCTTCGCAGGGCTGTCAAAAGATGACAACGATCCGCAGAACTGCCTCCAGCGCTTACGATCAATCGCAGCCAGCTCCTTAGTGACTGCCTTGCACGCGCGGCGGGCTTCTTGGGTGTCTTTGAGCAACCCAGTTCGACGAGCTTTGCGCTTGGCGCGTCGACGGTATGCCCGCAGCTGCTCAACCCTAGGGTTTGAGCCGAGATGTCCAGGAACGACTCTAACATACTTGCTTGATGAACGAAGGGCCTCCTCGATGCATTTTGCCATCTCGTCTGATGAGAGGTCAGGTCGGGTGCTGGTGGAACACAAGGCCCGAAAGGCTGACCAATCCGTTATTGTTACAACTTTATGCCGTTCTTTCTGAAGAAATTTTTGAAAACCAATGAAAATGGGAAGATGGTCACTTCCCCGACCGTCCAGGCCAACCGCCCACGACAGGTACCTGGATACATCCTTTGAGCACAGAGAGAGGTCTAGAGAGTCTGACCGAAAACACCGGCCGAGGAACGTAGATGACCCATCATTGAGAAGATGCAGTCGCAGATCCTCTATAACGTCCGCCCAGATTTTGCCGCGGGTGTCAACCTTTCTGCTACCCCACAAGGGATGTCGACCAACTCGTGGAGTGGTAAAAGTTGTTTGGATTTCTGTAAAACGCTAACAACTTGGAGCAGTGTCAATACGAACTTGAACTGGAGAATCGCAGCAAAAATTTTGAACTACAAATGGTAGACATCGATGCCAGCGAACTTATAATGGAATATCGTTTTGTGTCATTGAGAAAAAGAGAGGACGCCAAACAAAGAGATGCCAAACAATTTTTAACGTACACGTACAAGAAAGCCTCCAGGGGGTATATCTGAATCCTTGCATTTGCGTCAGGATTCTATTTTCTGACCACACCAGCTACTGTCGCTGACGCTAAAAAGAGCCTCAGCACAATGAAACTGACCGATCAAGAATATCCGGCGCTCAACCATAAGATATGTCAGGCTTTCTGAGTTCGTGATCAACCGAAAACATGATTATCATATCTCTAGACTATGACGCATTGATTAACCAACTTGCGAAGAACAAGGCTCGAAAGAAGGGTTTTGCGCAAATGTTCACTGTAGGCCTATGTATGCATAATATAAACCCTATATAAGGCCTATGTATGCATAATATAAACCCTATATAAATATCGTATTCCAGCTTCTGCACTGTAAGTGAACCCGGACATATGTTCGGAGGGGGCCACGCTCTTTGTTGCTACAGCCTACAGCGAGTGGCTTTCGAGCTAGAATCAAGTGTTTTGTCCTAGGATGCCTCCATGTCTATGAAAATAAAGCTCAAATTGAACTCCATAAACTAGAAGGCGCTATTCGTTCTGGCTACATACAAGCAGGACCAAGCTATTACATAAACTTCAAACTGACACATTAAGCGGCCTTGATAGTCGCCATTCATTCCACCTTTCTCACCCTAACAAAAAAGCCGGAGTTCTAAAACAAAGGAAAAAACAAAGCCGGAGTTCTAAATGCCGTTAACCTAAGCAACATTTAACTGTGCGCAACCCGCTTGCTCGCAAACACATTCCTCATGCTAACCCACTTGTTTGTGTCCAAGAAGCTGTCCAAGGGCCCATGTTGTTCACGCTAGCCCGTTCGACAACCTGATAGGCTTTTCCGCTCTGACACATAGTGACTAAACATGCCATACATGTTAATCCCCCAACCCTTTGTCAAATAATAATTGATTTCAAGTATTAAACATTTTTGGCAAATAAATAAAAAATAAATATATGACATTTTTCGATGATTTATTCCTGTTGAATGTGGATAAATTTTAACAATGTGTTATTGTTTGTAATCAACTGACCATTGTATAGGAGAAAGAACAGTTTTATTTTATTTATCTGGTGGTGCTGGTGAATCTAAATTTAGTTCTTGCAACGGATATGTAACCGAAGAAGTCCTTCGAAACCTAGATAAGCTAAGCAGGGCAGCAGATCTGTGTACTTTCTCTATTTTTTTCGGATAGCGCGCATGTATAGACTGCAGATGCATACACTAAACGAGCTTGAACTAAGGTTTTATATGCTGTCAATTTAGTATCTTTCGCTGTGCCATGGGAAAATTTCCTTCTTATACCCCTGTCAGACGTACTAATTTAGTGTCACTTTCAGCGAGTACACTTGCAGTAAGTGTCATTCTTTCGGAGTCACACGGCATCTTTTAGTGACACTAAATGCAAAGTACACTTACGATGAAGTGAGTTCGCCAAACTCACTTCACTTTGCCTGCGACAATCAAGTACGTAGCCTCCACGGCAGGGATTGCGTAACAAAAAGCTTATTTTTGGAAAAGGAAAGAAACAACCCAATCGGAATTTATTTTTGGACAAATTTGTTAAGACAGCGCTGATTTGTATAAGAAAGACGTAAAGATTTTTGGCGTGATTTACCGGTACTCTCGTTCACAGACTGCCCAGTAGAGTTCGTAATCCACTTCGCGGCAGCCATATTTGTTGACATTGCACGGTGGTTAAGTGTTACCGGCGAAATCGCGAAATACTCGCAGTGAAGCACTGAATAATGGAAGACAAAAAAGACAGGGCATCGTGGTCTGAGATAGAAACCTATGCTATCAGAACATGGGAGGACCAAGCGAAACGCGAAAGTGTATGCTGACATCGCCTGCCAGTTGCACGCGCAAGACATAGTAAACACCACCAAAGAGGTGAAGAAGAAGATTGAAAATTTGTCAAATAAATATACTTGTGTTGGTTCGCAACAATTATATTTATGACGTTCAATCGACTTCAACTGCGAAAAAAATCTTTATGAAACGTTTCTGGACGTAAGGAAAATGATTTTACGAAGAAAGCATTGCGCACTCCCCGATGTTAGGTGGGATTTCAAGCTCGCCCATCGTTATCACCATGACTGCTTAGTGACACTTACTTATGCCGTGTAGCAGGAGCCTAGTGCAAGTGACATTACGGGACGGAGTGCACTTCAAATAAGTGACACTAAATTAGTACGTCTGACAGGGGTATTAGCATCCACAGACTTCGAGTGGCTTTCGCGCACATATGGTTATCCCGTTTCAGACCGTTTCCTTTAAATATGTCACCAGCAATGAGAAGGGTGCTCAGAAGAAGCACAGACTATCGGCTGCTCCCAACTTGGGGCAACTTTCTTCAACATGTGTCCTACTGGTTCGTAAATGACAAACGTCTGAAAATAACCAGTGGTCTCCCTGCAAAAAAAAAATAAATGAAAAAATAAATAACGATGATAATAATACAAATGAAAAAAAAAGCAGAGGACACTGATTGTCCGCTCCGTATGCTCGAGTCAAAAGTTACAGAAAAGGAGGTGCGGATGACACAGTGCATGCAATTTTGAACTCCCTTCGAACAAAGGTCTTTCGAAGAAACGGCGTCGATCAACCGGCTTTCGATCAAACGGTTTTCGACCAAGCGGCGTTCGATCAAACGCCTTCGATCAAATGTCGTTCGACCAAATGGGCGGACACCACAGCGGACGTGTTTGCCACGTTCAAACACCCATTGACTCATGATAACCCCATTCAAACCCACACATTCAGTCAAATTCGAACTTCATAAACTTCGTTTATAAAGATAAAAATACACTTCGATAAAAATTCGTTCCGACTACATACAAGCAGAACCAAGCTGTTACATAAATTTCAAACTGACACATTAATCGGCCTTGGTAGTCGCCATTAATTCCACCTTTCTCACCCTATGACCTTGTTCGAAATGCGGGAGAAGAAGACCCGACCTTTGTGGTCTCCCGCCTTTCGGTGCATATGAGCATTCGGATGTTCTGGACGTTTGGTGCTTATGAGCAGCTTCTCCCTTCCTGCTCATTTCCACCAAACGCTCAAAACCACCAACTTTTTTTCGGTGCATATGGGCGTTTTGAGGTTTGGAGGTTATGAGCGTTTGGTGCATATGAGGCACAACCCGGGCAATACATGGATTTAACACAACAATCATACACGCTTCTCTATCTCACAGCGAGCATTATGTTAGCTGTCTTTGATCCTCAAGTGGGGATGGTTTGGCGCAAGATGGCGCTCCTGCTCTCCCTTGGACCTCAGTGTCGATACTCTGAAGCGAAGCTTATTCAGTGACTCTAGTGTATGCCTGTGTATATATATGGTGGGCTAGAAGGACTGGTGAGCCATTCGGCGGTTTTCATATGTACCCGCCGATGTTCCTGCCGAGAGATGGCGCCAAGCGTATCTCGGCGCTATGCGATCTAATCGCCTCTCGCGGATCATTTCAGTGCTACTCGTCACGTGATTACACACCTGCCGTTAACCCATGAGCGTGCCTTTTCTTTGCTCTGCATGCAAAATGCCCCTTGAGTGTCACCTGCAGGAGCAAACGAATGGCACACCCAGATATCAGTGCTGACATTCGTCGGCGCGTCCCTATCAGCCCTCGGGTCTGGGACACGTGTACTTTGATAACGATAAAGACGTGTTCGAGCAGTCGGTTCTGCCTTTGGGTAGTGATATTCGTGATATGTGCTCATCGTTCCCTTCATCTGAGCGACCTTTACCTTCCAGGTTGCGAGGTCCGGTGACGGGGGATTGTGAAAGAAAAAGCGTGAGATATACGTTAACTGCAGCTAACCAACGGAAGCGATAGAATTGCTGATTACAGTCTGCATATGAGCAGTCAGCAGAGGGAAGGAATCCGGAAGACAAAGGGGACGACACGAAAATATAACGATTTATACATTTATTCCAGAATACTGGTCCCAGAAGGAACCTGGGAAGGAGTAGGGAACGTACGTTAATTATATAATATATACACATAATACACTCGTATAGTGGCGACAATTCGAAAGAAACCCGCAAAAGAGACGCAGCAAAGGGGTCCCAAGTTACCTTCGCGAACGTGACGATCGGTAGCACGAGTGTTCTATATACCGGTAGTCTGACCTAAGCAGTAGCATAATGAAGTGTTCTTCTGAGATAGAAGAGGCTTTCTCTTGACTGTGATGCCTATTAAGCGCACGTGAAAATTCCATCTAAAATCGGACGGGACAGCGACCCCAAGATATTTGTACTAAACTCCCTTGCAAGTATACTATGATGTTGGCAAAGCCTTTGTTCTACATATAACAGCATAGACACAGTTTTGTCGGTGTTCAAATTGATTTGCAATTTGTAACACCACTCGTTGATGTGTTCTAAACTGCTTTGCAAAGGTGCGTAATATAAGGCGAGCAAGGTGAGCCATAAGCAAAGCACACAGAAAAAAAAGAAAGAAAAAGAGAGAGAGAACGATCGGCATATTGAGGACGCACGTTCAGACATCCCTATGTTTTTCGGAATATATCGCGCGATATGTTACGCAGTCATCAGCGAATAAATATGCTTTACAATTAATGTTACTTAACATATCGTGCATATAGACAAGAAACAGCAAAAGTCTCAAGACTGACTCCTGTCGTATACCCCAGGTGTATGGGGTTCAATCAGACAGGGAATCAGTCCCGAAGCCAATCCATGATCTTCGTATTATATGTCAGCTTTCTATAGGGTACGTACACGGTCAAATGCCTTGGAGAGATGCAAAACCAATATTTCAATTTGTATGTTATTATATAAAGCAAATACAAAGTCGTGGATGAAATCAAACAGGGCCATGACAGCGGAGCAGCCCTCACGAAAGATATGCTGCAAGGAATGCTGTTACTTGATCATGATGTTAATTGTTTGGAAAAGATGTGCTTTAGCAATTCACAAAAGCTGGAAAGAAGAGAAAATTCGAAACCAAAGTCGGGACTCCTGCCTTACGTATCGGTTTTATACGAGCGCATTTCCATTCGTTCGGGACAGTCCCTTCGTCCAGCGATATCTGGAAAATAATTTTGAGGAATTGCACAGCTTACTCAACGTACCTTCTAAGAAAACCATTCGGAATATTGTCTTGCCCAGAAGACCACAATATCGCGTCCTGAAGTAATCAGTCCCGAGACTTTTTGGACTAGCATATCCACTTTTTTCCTTTGCCAATCTACCCGCAGAAGACTTCTTCATATTTACCTCCCACAGTGGCATAATAAGAAATAGAGATACAAGTGCTGCTTTAAAGTAATGTCATACTAATAATAATTCGGGAGTTTAAGTTGTGCGACAATGGTGATAGATCTATTAGGAGTTTTCCACATCTTCTATATAATCTGTTCTCTGCTGTGCGTCATTTTGTTCCTCTTTTGGTCGATACTTTGAGTAGTCATATGCCAAATTTGCTGGGAGTACGCAACAAAGACGTAGCTATAATATTACTTTTTAGTCTCACTTAATTTTCTCATTTCCTCCTTCAGTGCCTTCGTCAAACCTGAAACCAGGGTTAGTTTCCATCGCCGTCTAATTTTGTTTATGCGACGTTTAAGATGCTAAGCTTCGCGTGTCAGCCATGGTCCTTGAGTGTAAACCTTGTCTTTTTCGTTTTCCCCGTTTTTTCCTTTATCTTTCCTTCCTTCTCTTTTTCGTTTTTTCCCATTTTTTTTTTTTTTGAATAGCAAGTCGGCTCTTTGCCTGACTAGCCTTTACTTCTTTTTTTTTCTTAATAAACATATTACCCCCCTCCCCCTGGGACACGAACTTTCTTGTGGACATGTGTACAGTGGCCTTGAAAAAATTTCAGGCCATATTAACATTTCTCGAGATGCTACAGATCCAGTTAAAATTTGTACAAGGATCTGCCCAAGGAATATCGTGGAATATCTGGATTTTAGGTCTGTTATGCTTAAATTTTATATGGTGCATCTCAAGAACCATCTTGTGATCTGATTGTCAACCAAGTACTTGGCAGTCCCATTTCCAGTGAAGGGTGTTAGGCACCAGGAACAGATCACGTATTGAAGCAGAAGACTCCTGACTTCTAGTGTACCTCATAGCAAAAGGCAATATCAAGTAGTGCATTTTCATTTATGAAGTCTCAAACTCCGGTTGGGGTTTCCTAATTTACACTTCAACATGGGACCATATACTGAACAATCATGACATTATATCCTTAACCGTGTTCAATGTCAATAGGTTTCATTTGTAACTATGTTACACCCTTTTTAATATAACCTGATGATGGCGGTGATGAGGTAACAGAAAAAGATGGGGATATGAGTCGCGACAGAGTCGGGGCCACCCCAGGACGCCTACAAGCGACGAAAATGCAAACAGATGCACATACGGTGAACGGATCAATTGCAAAATGTAGGACAAAGGTCTGAGAACGAGTGAGGGTAGTACGACACAAGTAATATGGCGGGGGGGGGGGGGGGGGGGGCACACCAAGCGGGCACTTCGCAAGTCATAGGGCACATGTATATTACGCTTTTCAACTTGAATCTTTATAATCTATAATGACTGTCGGTTGTGGACCACAAACCCAGGTGGCGAATTTCAACATTTATCATCATCAGTGTATTCGTTGTTATTGCATAATGTCACGCTAGCAGCGCTCTTAGGCCGCTCAGTCAGTGGATAAAATGAGTTTAACATGATGTTCTAGGAACCCTTTGTATAACATCAATTCCATTCAAGCATCTTCGGTTAATAATACAAGTGTGCATTCTTTTCTTCTCTCTCTCTCTCTCTATATATATATATATATATACAAAATAAGGAGCAAGGAAGAAGGAGCAAGGAAATAAGGAATATATCTTTCGCGCTATATATATATGACTCGGTCGTTCTACTGGTCAACAGTAATACCGTGCGTGCAGAGAGAATACTACTGCGGTGCTACAATTTCGTTTTTTATGGCCGATACCATGTTCCTTTATAGTTACATAGGGAGCAAAAGAATTACATAACAACTAAGATGTGCGGCGAGGTACACTGTATAGAAAGCGCCATAGTTTAGCTAAATGACAATTTAGTTGAACAATCTATCATCGGCCTATGTTCCGTGACAAAGTGTTCCCAGCTTCCTGTACACAGCAACTCGATAATCTAGGCTGAAAAGAAAGAGTGAAGAGCAAGAAACCATCAAGGAGGCGAGCTCTCGGACGCAGTAGCCGCCCTTTATTTTGTTTTTCGACCCGGCTGTCATCATCCAACGAAGATAAGACATGCGGTCACGTGCTTCGCAACATTCCGATATCTTTCGCTTGCAGGGATCGTCGGCTAGGCAGGCGTGACGGTAGCAAATGTCACGTGGTTTAGTTACAAAGAACTGCGGATGCTAGTAAACAGTCAGTGCGGCAAACCAACGTAGTGCTGGTCCAAATATATTCGCTATAAAAATAGTCAAGCACACATACACCGTCACACACAGCACATGTTGGACTAGTTCAACGAGAATCCGCTTGGTTCGCAGCGAGCGCATAGCGCCGGAGCTCAGGAGCTTGGCTTCAAAACAGGGGCATCGCGCATTCCATGTATTGAATATGGCGGTAAGCACACCAGTCTTTCTAGCCCACCATAGTATATACAAAGTGCTTCGCGAGTGCAAACATTCAATGTGAAATACAAACTTCTTGTTAAACACGGGGAATGTGTCTTCGTGTTTTTGGGTGAGGCAGTCACGACAGGAATGCAAACAAAAAATAGGCATTTTCCTTAAAATGCGATTTTCGGTGCCGATCAAACACAGACTGCAAGGGAAAAGGAGAACCGCCATCTTTCTTCGCATTACACGCCTCAGTAGACGAAATAGGACTGCCCAGGGCATACTTTAGCGAACTGGGAATCCCTTGCAGTTCCCGGTGAGGGAACATGGCGAGATCGGGAGATGAACTGATAAAAAGCGGGAAATGGGAAGAGGCGAAGTGGAAAGACACTCGCTCCTCTTGTCGACATCAGCGTGCTGCCAGAGTACTAGAGACGCATTCAGCTTTTATGCGGTTAAATCAAGAATCTGATGATTACATCAGGCTATGGTGATGTCCCTTTTAGATCGGGTGGTCTCGTCTGATGTCGCAAAATGCTCTACGGACACTAGAGCCAGCATCAGTCTTTTCTGGTGTTACGTACATCAGCGTGTTCCGACGACATCAGCTGATACATCAGGCCTTTTCGTGTCACATCAGAAATCCTTATATTTACATCAGACAGTTATGATACCGTCTTTTGCATGGGTACACGGAGAGCTCAACAACAAATCCCATGACCTGACGACTGCTTGACGGGATTTCTTTATTTATGAACGAACCTTAGGGTCCCCGGCTGGACGTTACATGTGGGGGAAACTAAGGTATACAATATTTCAATACCACAATCCAGCGGTATCACCACAATCATAACACTAATGGAGTTGGGAAATATGCGCTATAATGTACACCATATTTGTATGTAAGGACAAGTAGAAGTGTAAAAACGTAAGTCTGTATATATGAACAATGGAAGGACGATTATAATTATAGATTGCGCACCAATGCGTAAGATAGTTCGTGTTTGAATGTATGACCGTAGGCGGAAAAACCGAGTTCAAGAACTGCGTTGTATGGCCACTGGGTTCTAGTTTGAGAGAGTGATGCATAGTCGTGGTAACATGAAGCGGGTGTAATAAAATTAGATCGAATACGAGGAGTGATATAATATAGCATAGATGCAGGGTGATATTGTGTCAGCTCCACCCATAGCATAATATGAACTCCATAATGAAGAAAGCCTGAGCTATGGGTGGAGACACAAAAGACAAAAAAGCACGCTTTTTTTTCTTTTTGAACGGTTGTGTCGTGTCTGCTTATGTGTCTCCGCCCATAGTTTAGGCTTTCTTCATTATGGAGTCGAATGTGCATGACATTGCAAGAAGACGTGAAACTGACAACGACGACTGTGCTATCCGCATAAATGCATGTCGGGGACGTCAATAGAGCTTTTAATCGCTGATATGCTAGAGCATGGGTGCCGAAGTGGCGGCCCGCGTGGCCCTCGAGGAAAGAAAAAAAATCCGGCCCAAGCTTTATGAACGGTCGAGGCGTTATCATTGGGCTCTGTACTCGTGCAGTTTATCTTGCGTTAATTAGTGATAGAAAAAAACTGTCTTTCTGTGGAGAAAAAAACTGACTGTCTATCTAAGAGACGTGCGGAGCCGGTTGGGCACATCACAACCACAAGGGCGACAAAAGTAACGCAAAGACAGCCAGAGAACGTTGAACTTTCAACCTTTAGTCATAATCAACCTTTAGGGCCAGTTCTCACTTGGCGACGCCCGTCGTGAGCGGCCGGCGGATGTAGAGGCTCATCTCCGCCGCACCGTCAGAGCGCACGATTTTCATGTTCCCACCACAGTGGCATTCCGTCGTCCAAAGCAGATGAAAAATCAGGAGGCGTGGCCTTTCTGTGTCACCTTATCGGTCGCCAGTATATCGTTCCCTTAGAAGTCGGCCCAAGACGCACATTCTCCCCAGGGCGTTAGGCGTGACGTTGTTCACCTCCCTGAGGCCGACAACTGCGAGCTCTTTCACCGCCACCACCAGGGATTTCCCAGGGGGTACACCCTCCCTGGATTTTTGCAATACCCCCCCTGAAATTGCTCAGGTGACCTCACCCAGCTCGACCATATAGTGAGTCCGGCGCAGCGAATTACATCCTGTACTGTCAAGCTTGGGCTGTATGACCACAGTCATGCAGATGATCGTACCATGCATTTGTCCAAAATCATTTGAAAGTAACTGTTCAATGCATATAGTGCGCGCATATACGAGCAAAAATGTGTGCGGGCACGCACACTCAATGTGGATCATCAAGAACCATTTGCGCAACTCAGTCAAGCGACCTGTTCTGCTTTGTTCGTCTAAGGTTTCCACCGTTGGTTGCTAGGTACTCATTGGGCTTCGTGAGACAGGGTGCTAGTCTTTTTCCTTTGTCGGTCATGCGATTATGCATTATGTTAAAATGCCCTTCATAATGAATCTGTATTCTAATGTACTGTGTTCTAACGTAATAACCGATCTACAAATAAAACGGGAAAGTTGTGCAGATGTCACCATTGTGCCACAATTCCTTCTGTGTCTAAGAAAACTTCCGTAAGTGGAATCTTCACCAAGCATACCCCCCCCCCCCCAGCAGTGAATTTCTGGGGAAATCACTGGCCACCACCACGTCGTTGTTGTCGTCGTGCTAATGAATGATTTCGCAGTTGTCGGCCACATTCCCCAAGAGCGCTAGTCGTGACGTTGCCACCACCACCACCACCACGTTGCTTTATCTTTTTCACCGTAGTGTTGTGGCCCGTCTGCGAATGCCCCCTATTGCTGCCCCTATGCCGCTATTGCTGCTCTCTCAGTGGGCAAACGCTTCGTCACGCATCTCCAACATTTTCTTTCTCAGATGCGCAGAGACGTACTGTCGTAGAGTGTTGGCTTTCTGAATAGGATGTGCACTTAGTTAATAGTGAGTTTTAGCAAGACGTTTTCACATGAACGAAACGACCGATTCGAGTGTCGCGCGTGCGCATTACGAATCGGTGAACGAGTCGGGGGGAGCACGGTTTCGTACGAACTACCCACTCGCGCTGAGTCGTTTCGTTCTATTCGCCGAGCACGACCGATTGACACCGCGAAGCAACATTCTCATTATTTTCGTGCATATGTCGTTTCACCGCCGTGGCTTTTTCTCCGAATTTCGGTTATAATCCCCGTTGTCAAAAATAAAGTACGATAAACTCCGAATTTTAGGAAAGTAATAACTACAAAAATCGTCCTTCGAATATGCCACAAAAAATCAAGCTCGGGAAGATCCGGAGCTCTGCTTACATCTTAGATGTCCACCCATCTTACACCGATAAAATAGCATATATGCAGGCAAGCCTGAGCTTGGGCACAACTATAAGGGCGTAATGTAACGCGTGTGTGCTGTTACGTTACATCCTCATAGTTGCTGTGTCCCTCAAGCTCAGGCTTCGTCATCATGCATCTTACACCCATCTACGTCTTATTTCACTTCCGGCTCGACGAGATGTCAATGATTCTATGTTTATATGAAGGCGCCTGTTGGTGGCCTCTTGGAAGCATCCCCCATTCTTATGTTCTAACGTCCGTAATGGTAAGCCAGTTTCACATTGCCAGGGGCTGATAAACTGGCTGTCCGAAAAATGTGGTATGTTTCGTAATACCACCCCTTTATGTTTGCGCCGTTGTGTGAATTTTTTCTTTTCTTTTTTTTTTTTCTTGTTTAACACTTCCCTCTTTGCCATTGACTGTTTACTATATTCCCATCCTTCCATATTTGATTTCCGACTGTGCGATGATCTGCATCACTATACCACTTTACGCATGATCCTCCTGAGTTTTGCGCCCATACCAAGGCCCTTGTGAATGTTCTTAGGCGCGTAAAGAAGTAGAAATAAGTAGAAACGTCGAAGCTTTGCTCCCAGTGTCTTCTCTACGTTACGTCCTATTACGTAGTTCGGAACTTGAACTTGCCGCATTATTCCTGGCAAGAAAAAAAAATGAGTGGCAGAGGAGACAAACGGATAAAAACCCAATTGCATTCGTTCACGCGACAGTTATCTGATGAGCGTTGCCACGAACTCTGGTACCGATGTGCTGAAGCAAAATCATGGAACCATAGATTTGCCAATTTGAAACTTAGCTGGACTAGCAGAATTCATTAGGTGAAGAATTCGATTTCTCTCGGTCTTTCTCTTTCTCTCTTTTTTGTGACGCTCGAACACGACCTATCTGGGATAATTACCACTAATCATGGCAGTCATTAGGGGAGACATGACGGCGGCCTCGGATCCCCTTCGCATGGAATATTCACTAACTGTTCGCACTTTAAAGGTACTATAAAGCAGTCGAGGTCGAACCTATACAATCAGTATGACGTGAGAGTGCTAGACTCAAAGGTTCAGCACAACAAGTAATATGCGCAGGAGTTTACTCTAATTATTTTTAATTGGTAAATAAAAACGCAGTCAAGAATGTCGGGGCGACGCCTGGTGGGAAGAAGTCCTCAATTTGTCAAGCAACCCTGTAAACAAGGATACCGATAAACAGATGGCTTTCCTGTTGGGATTTGCAAATACTACCTTTTGAGAAAATGTCATTTGTGTGAAAGAAAATAAACAAAAGCCAAATCTTGCACTCAGTAGCTAAACGTCTATACTTGGGCCTTGTTTCAGCACCGTGGCGCTGCTATCGTACGTCGCTCTGTTTGGCCCAGAGTCGTGCGCATGAGAGATTTTCGCCGCCGTACTTGGCGGAGTTGGCGTTTCGTCGGCCTGCTTCGCCACAGTGTTGCCAGTAGATTTAAATTTGCATTTTTTCGGGAGCTATAACGTCTATGTGAGAAAATTTTGCGGCATTTTACTCCTGAGGACGTACACAATTCAGGGCACACAAAACATGAGGTTGCACTTCGACTGCTTTGTAGTACCTTTAAAGAAATATACTTCTTATATTATGTATGTAGGAGTTAGGTTAGTTAGGTGCTTGGATCGAAAGTGCTTCTTTCGAAACTGGAACATCGCATCAATATCATCATTAGACTATTGCAGAGAGGTACTGTGCTGAGTGTTGACAAGCCTCGTTATTGCAAGTTAACCCTGCTAAACTCGTTGTAAAGAATCGTCCGCATCACGCGGCATCATTCCTCGAAATCTCTCATCTGGAAAATATGCGGGAACTGATAGTATATTGATTGACTGTTCAGACTAGCGCGGGTGTTAGCCGGGAGTGGAGGATGATTTCCGCTTCCGGTGTTTCATGGCAGGGAAAATAGCTTTCGCATGATACTATATTCCAGGATAATTTGTTTCCTCGCCAGCCCGTGATTTGGAAGACCAAAATGGTCTAATGCTCTATGGGGGAGGGGGGAATCTATTTCTTTTGACAGGAAAAGTCAGCCAGAAAGGACGGCTTGCTATTCCTCGTTAAATAATTCCTTAGGGGATAGTAATGCTCTATGGATCATGAGGCATAGCTTCCGAGCCATGAAAAGCAAAATGGGGGCCGGGAAATTTGGTGAATTTACTTCTTGTACGTTGTGTGCCTACGAGAAACTTGTACCTGTTTGTAATGTCACCTTCTCAGTCTGCCCTACGCAATCTTACCGCAAAATAGGAAAAACAGTAATTTGGGCGCAAAAATGTTCCAAAAGCCGGGATTCATCACGAGAAAAAAAATACTATACACCGACTTAACTAAACAACTCGTTTGTTTTTTGTTTTTCTTTAGTTGGTTAGCTAAGTCGTGTAAACCTTTCTTGATTTTTAGTAGTTTGGGCGGACTTTCCAATATCGGCACAGTTCCCCTTGAAGTCGGCCTAGGACGCATACTAACCCCCTGTCCCCCACTCTTTCCTGCTGTCCTCTCTCCATCTGTCCAGATATGCACGCCGCTCATACCCACAGTTGCGTCGCGGCGCTAACACGGAATAAAAAAAAAGTTTGGGCGCAGAATCGAAGTCTGTTTCTGCTTCCTGTTGTGTGACAAAGTACGTAATTCAGCAAGAAGTTGAGGTTGCCTGTCGTTGGTTACCACTGTGAATATCTTCTGTAGAATGCCCTTCACACGCAGGTGACTCCAGATCATGGAAACTGGTGTCAGGGCAGTGCCGAGTGGTGGAGTGCCAAGGAGAATACTTGGACCTGGCATGCCGTTGGGCGTCGGCAGCGGGCGACGGGACGCCGGTAGCTACGTCCCGGATGAACGACAGTGGTGGCAGCACAGGAGAAGCCAGACACTCCACAGACGGGCCCACGCAAGAAGCAGTTCCGTGCAGGGCTGACTTCGGGCAAAGTAATCCGGAGGAGCGTGACGTCACACTACGCGTACTGCGTGAGTACTTTTCTCTCTTCTTGAGTCACCTATGAATGTCAACCGTAACTTCGTACTCAGATTAACACTCCTTGCTCTTTGCAGTTTGAGAACCGATAGGGAGTTGAAGCGCTGGAGCACAAAAGTAATTCCGATTTCGCGAGCATTATGGTATCTGTATTATTGTTCAACACGGTGCTCAGCTGCAATTCAGAAGCGAGAAACACAACCTCTTTGTGGGATGTCCACCACATATGGTGGCAGACATATAAAACACGCTGGAAAGAAGCTGCTCCTGATCTACAACACCCCTGCATATTCACTTCATGTGTAATGAGCATACGTCGGTAAGAAAACGTTCGCAAGGCTCAAATACCCGCCCAAACGTGAACCATCGAGACACAGACACGGGTTTCCTGACGACATTCGTCCCTTTTTACGAGTTCTCTTGTGAAACTGATCAGGTCGGTCGTAACAAAGAGCAGCTTCTCTATCGATCGCGGAATCGTTGGTTGTCTTTGTCGGGTTGGAAGGGAAATGAGAGGAGAATGGTAGGGAGATTACCTTTCACCTGGCAATTGTTCGGACAGATCGCTAATGATAATAGAATGGAAATGCTCCATGGTGTCTGCAGGGGGGCTCGACTGTGCAGGCGCTCGTTTAATAAGGTAAGAGGAGATTGTATTGTCTGTGGTGCGACAGTCTTGTTTGATTGTCAAAGGTGCTCGCTCTCTCATTTAATCTAACACAATTACTTGAACACAAATAGTAGATTTATGTCTTTTTCGCTATGTACATGTGCCTGGCTAAGTGTTCTCTTCGCCCTGTCATTTTGCTGGGCACAATCGCTCATCTTTTTCTGCCTTTCACTGCAGTTTACTTTTTTTATTCTAAATTAGTGCCGCGAAGCAACTGTGGCTATAAGTTTAATACAGACGTGGACAGATGGAGAGAGGACAACAGGAAAGAGTGAGGGACACGGGGGTTAACATACGTCCCGGGACGACTTCAGGGGGAACCGTGCCGACATTCTTCTGGAAAGCCAGCCGGAAAGCCTCAGACAGCACCGCTTGTGGTAGAATTCGAACTCACCACCTCCCAGCCTTCACGACCGTGGCTAGCAGCAAAGTTTACTTTTGTACCGACAGTTGTGGTAGCGCGGAAATTTTGCGGCGAGGTTAGTTTCCACTTTTTAAAGCATTATTCCGTTGGCTTTTTTCATCTTCGTCTTCTTTATCTTGCTTTCAGGATTCATAGTTTTAGTTCTAGCGTTTGATGTACCTTACGTGCATCGATGTACGGCTTCTATTAGGGGCTGTATTATTTCGTACATGTTAACAGATCCTATTTTTTTCCTTTCCTAAATTAAGACGAGCAGGCTTAGTGGTGTGTGACGTTCCCAACACCAATCGCAGAGGCAACAGCACCCTGCGCAACCAGGACAGACGACTTTAACACCGCTTGCTATTAGATAGGTTCAATCTGGAAGCCCAATACTCATCAGTCCGAAGACGTGCTTTCCGTTCCGCACGGCATCATGTACTCCTACCTAGGTGACCACTCGCATACCGAATTGACCCACTACACCGCACTTTGGTTGCCGCCACAGCGTGCGTTCCGTCAACGCCGCCACACGGGAACTCTCAATCGTTATATGATAATCAACGGTGGCTGAGCGCGGGACACAAACAGTCCGAATAAAAATTTGCGTACGAAGTCCTCGAATGCCTTCGAGGTTCGAGTGCCCTTCAGTGGAAGGTAACAGTGATGGGTCTTACGTCTGTTTCAAGAGTCACCCAGTTACTGTTGTCGGAACATCTCGAAGGCCTCCATCGGGGAGTTACCGATTCTATCTCATGCTTCGGAATAAAACGGTGCGCTCCCCGCGTAACACATACCCACACTGTATGGTCATCTCTGCCCTTCCACATATGCAGTCTTTCATTTAATCCTTCTGTATGTCCAACGTTTTTCCAGACGCATGTCAAACGTGACCCCGCAATTTTAATGGCACAAAAGGGTTGCGGGTTTTAGGAGTTTATCTTTTGGTATATTCTCAGGGTGTTTTTCAGACTGTATTGCTTTTCGAGAATTCAGAGCATTTCGTAGTTTGTTTTACGACAGAATTAATATAGGAAATTCGTAGAGGAAGCCTCTGCTGTGAAACGACGTATACTCACAAAAAGGATGAGACGCTTTCCAAAAGACGTCCTTACAAAAAAAAAAGTTACTGTCATGTGGAAGAACTTGCGAACAACGACATCTGGCGACGTGGACACCTCGAAAACCTGGATATTCCTTGACATATTCGCAGTGCCGCTTTTGCGTGCATCCCATTATACTGCCTATACGTTGCAACGACTAGCTGATAAAACTGCGTAAACGCAGGCTAGCTGGTAGGCGAAATCCATGATGAAACGAGCATACAACAACTAGCTGGTCTGTCAAGAAGACCATTTGTACGTCATATGTGTTCCCTCGTCCAGTTTGATGAGGAGGGAAGCATGATTCACGGGAAAAGACGAGGCCGTTTCCAAGTAGACCTGGGAAATGATGGCCAAAATTGCCTCAAAATGCCCTTGTGTCGAGTAGTATCATTAATTATGGTACTCTATTGATCACTTAAGATGGGATACGACCTGCGGAGCCCCATGTATTTTATATGGGTGAAACTTTATCTTATTGCTCCATAACTACTGGACTGATTTTGACGAAACCTTTTCGAAGTTTTTACGAAGTCGTTTCCATAGGAGTGCCGAAATAATTGGGAAAATCATCAAAATCAGACATACAATTTGCAAAGCGCACAGTTCTAATGTTATGACATGCAGACGAAATGTTTGTCCCATTTCCCCCTCGGAAACCTTTCTAGAATATTTTCGCACCAATATTACAGCCTGTCCACGGCTGTGTTTACTCCCAGTAACACGATACGTGAAGGTATGTCAAACGTCCCCTCGGGAGCACGTTTTCAGACGCACACTGGCGGCACATCGCGGGCAATAGGAGAAATACCTATCACTCTCTCATATAGGACCGGTATTCCGACAGCCTATCAAAATGTGGCCTTCCCGGTGGAGCAACTACAGGAGAGTTTTGTCAAAGCCTGCTTTTATGTGGCGTCTGGCAAGTGATGTCGAGACAATAGATTGAGAAGTTACCCGTCAAAAAGAACTCGTTACAAGTGTCGCGACGTGAGGAAAGGAGTCGAGAACAGGCAGCAGGAAGAATAGCCAGTTTACTGGGCAAGAGCGCGACTTGAATGAACGCGGGTGGGAGAATGATGATGCGTGCCCGATGAGCTTGGCTGGTCAAGAGGGGCGTGACCTAGCATCGTCGTCAGCTACAGGCCAGGACCGTAAGCCGGCGAGGAATGAGACGGACAGAAGGTGGGCCGGGTGCCCAATGCACCGAACGTGGCGGATGGACCGGTGCAGGGGGACGAGGCGCGAGAAAGTTCGGGCACCGGAGTGATGGCAGCCAAAAAGGCAGGCTTCACACAGTACACCGAGACAACTTCGAGCCGATGGGGAAGCCTAATGGTGATGGTCTTCGCTTGACGAGGGTGGACGGGAAAAGGGCCGTCGTACGGGGGTTGGAGCGGTTTACGAACCGCGTCGTGCCGCAGAAACACATGTGTTGCGGAATGAAGAGCCGGATGAATGAAGATGGGACGGGACGAAGGGGACCGTGTGGGCAGTGGTCGCAAGTCAGCACAGTACGACCGCAGGCGGTCAAGAAGGTCAGGAGCGGGTTGGGCAAGAGTTGCATGGTCAAAGAATTCTCCTGGTAGTCTTAACGGTGCGCCATGTACGAGCTCAGCAGGTGAGACAGGCGCGTCTGTCTTGATGGCAGCCCTGACGCCAAGGAGAATTAGGGGTAGACGTTCCACCCAGCGGTTGGGGTCGTCATGTGCACGCAGGGCGGTCTTCAGAGTGCGGTGGAGCCGTTCCATGAGACCATTGGCGCAAGGGTGATAAGCCGTCGTCTGTCGATGTTGGGAACCGAGAAAACGGCACATCTCTGCGAATAGACGGGAGGTGAACTGGCGGCCTCTGTCGGTGGTAATTATAGCGGGCACGCTGAAGCGGGCCACCCAAGTGTCGAGGAAGACGCGCACCACCGTGTCAGCAGTTATGTCGGCGATGGGAATGGCCTCCGGCCAGCAGGTGAAACGGTCAATGGAGGTGAAAAGGTAGGCTTTGCCGGCAGATGGGGGAAGGGGACCCACCAGGTCCAGTGCAAGGAAAGGAGTCGAGAAGAGGCAGCAGCAAGAATAGCCAGTTTACTGGGCAAGAGCGCGACTTGAATGAACGCGGGTGGAAGAATGATGATGCGTGCCCGATGAGCTTGGCTGGTCACGAGGGGCGTGACCTAGCATCGTCGTCAGCTACACAAGTTAAGTTACCGTGTGAAAAATGTAATTAACTTAATAACGAAGTCCTTCAGCCTGAAACGTAACTCGCAGTTACTGAGTTACCTTAAAAAAAGAACGAGTTACTTCCAAGTTACTTCGGACACAAAATAGCATTTCGCAGGTGCAGCGCGTATGAGCAGTTGAGTTAGACCTTGCGTTGCCTGCAGAGGAATGCAACGCGCTTATATAGTTTTCGTTTATGTCCAACAATAGACCTCTCCCTGTTTGTAAACAAATGACGTCATACATACGTCATATGTCGTACGTCATATATGTCGTACAAATGACGTCATAGTGTTCGACAGCGCCACAAATTTGGTAGAATTGAACTGCGCTCGAAGCTAGAGGTGGACAAGGTCGCGCCCGAAAGCCACGGTCTTGAGGGGATTTCGATATGGTCCCTTAAAGGGACGCGACCCTTGGTCCTGCTTTTCTTTCAATAGGAGGCAGAGAACAAGTGCCTGTTGGCGGAACCCAGCCCTCTCAACCAATGTCATGATGACGTTTCTCTGGTAGAGGTCTATTCGAATGCTTTCCATCTTACTCTCTGTGGGTGCATAATGGTTCAGCTTCATTTCAATGGCAGCGGTTCTTACTTCCTGAATAAAATAATGTCATTGTTTGCATATCACGTTTCATGGCAAAAAAAATGCCATGAAGGAACCGGAGAGAAAGCATAAAAAAATATGTGGACGTGAGTGAAAAGCGAGTTAGAAGTAACTTGGAACTTAACTTAGGTTACTTTGGCCTTAGTTGCCTGAAGAGGAAGAAAGAACAGGAAAAAAGAAGAACAAAACAGAGAGAACGTAATCAGTGAACATGTACACAACTGAAGGCATTACGCCTTTGAAAACTGAGTGCAAAAGGAACAAAATGCATTGAATCCTCGGTGTTTGACCCGAAATGCGCGCAATATAATGAATATGGTCAATGAAATGGAACAGCGGGAGTTGAACCCGCTCCCAACGGATATGCGTTCCAAAGACTGACAGCTGTTGGTGCCTTTTCGACTGATTCGTTTCATTGATCTGACTGCTTTGGGCGAAATTCAGGCCAGGTGTTGTGTCATCGTCTATGTTTCTTCGCCTCATCTTCTACTGTGATAATGAGTATGGTGGGCGGATACATATTTTACAAATTGCAAGATGCATTTTTGGGGTTGGTGCCTCTTCGCTCTTTTGACCCGGGCGCGTCGAGCCCCAAAGGTTGGTGTCAGTTTCTTAGCGGGACTTCCCGGGGGAGGCGGCGCCCCCCCCCTAGTTCATGTCCCCCCCCCCGCAGTCGGCGCCCATGGCTGTAATAGCTCGGCGTGCCACTCTGCTCGCAATTATTCCGTAAGTTACGAGCACAAACACTGCAGTAGAATCCCATACTTCGAAAGGACACGCTGGTTTGCTGTTTCACATCAAGAAAACCGGTGAATTCGTCTTCGAAATAGCACCTTTTCTTTGGCAAATTTCTTTGGTGGTGGAACCTTTTCGGAAACATTTTCTAGTTCATGCTCCTAAAAAGTTATTCTCCTTTGTTTTTATAGGGCAGGGCATTTTCGCACCAGTTTTGACGTTTCATCGAATAACTTCGTCCAAAATATTTTATTTGTCATTTCGAGATACCTCTTAAAAGCTAAATCGAAGTTTTTTTTTTCTTCTTTTCAAAGAACAAGTCATTAGTTACTGCCCTGGAGCAGGTCCTCCGTTCATACAACACAGAAAATTGAAAGTCTGGTGTACCAAGATGGCGTGGAAGAAAAGGGGGGATGGCGACCATTTCGAGCGAAAGCTGTGTCAGACAGACGTGTGGGACAGAAACATCATCCCCCTTTTTCTTCCACCTCAGCCTTGGTACATCAATCTTTCCGCGCTCTTGCAAGTGTATCTGGCAGCCCTTTTGGATTTTCATTCTTCCATAGGCCTGAAATTAAACATGAAATGCTCTAAGGGCAATTGAGGTGTACCGAAATACACACTCTAAAGGTAACACAAATGCTATGAGCCTGTTAGGCCACCTATTGTAGCACATCATGTGAGAGCGTATTCGACGTTTGCTATGACCCCATAGATGTAGTATACGCTGTGTGTACTTGACTTGAACTAGAAGTCATTGTTGCCTTATGGAAGTCCTGTATCTGATGGGAACCAAGTCTTGTTTGCTAAGGGTATGGGTAAGCCATTACGTGTCTGTGAAGAAGTGAAAAGTAGGTTAAACAATTATTGGTGAATTGCAATGTTGTAGTCCCAGCAGATTACTATAAATAGGCGCCGAATAAAAACGTAGCGTAACTTTTGCAAATGACGCGAGCGAACGTCCGGTGTGCAGCTCATCAGGAATTTGTCTCATTCGCACACTCACTCGTCCGGTGAATACGTGAGATACATGCCCTCTGGCATGCATGTCATTTGCAAACAGTTACTGCAATATGGTATCGCGATACCGACACTCGTTACTTGAGTAAAAAGCATCGAAACTCCGATATCAAAACTCCTCTTTTAAAGTAACGGAGTACCGCTACCGTTGCTAAAAAGGCAACACTATACTCTGCCCCATACTTTTCTTTGAAATACGAAGATGATGCAATAGAATTTTTTCTTTCGTGAGCACCACATTTGTATAACAGCAAATTGGGAAAAGACAGTTTTGCAGTAAAAAGACAGCATATTTAATATGTAGCTCGGGCATTTTGCGTAACTTTTATCAATAACGGGTTATCAAAGTGGTGACAGTGACAACGAATGGACCTAAAGAGTTATGATCGGTGAAGTAATGGTGGGTTACTAAAATTACCTGTATCCGTAACGGTACGGAGATCGCGTTACCATAGATCTGTAACGGAAATACTTTTCCAACACTGATTTAAAAAAATAAAAAAACATATCGCGATCCGCACTCTGATGCCGAGAAAAGTATCGATTACTGTAACGGCGTCACGTACAACACTGTTTGCAAGATACGTACAGGAGGGACACCAAAAAGAAAAAGAAACAAGTAACGTTTAGATTATACCTTCGAGACAACAGACTAAATGAGTGATTACGAATCGAAACGTAGTTTTGGTATGACATCTGCTACTGCGGAGATTCACGCCATTACCCAAGCTCTTCGATACATCAAGACAGCAAATTGCAATCGTTGGGTTGTGTACTGCGACAGCAAAGTCGCTCTATCTGCGCTACGGAGCCGCGAGCCATTCTCATCGTGTGCCTCGATTGTGTATGACGCCCTTCTTGTTCACGATGCTGTTGTCCAGGACGGTCACGAGGTTAGGTTCCCGTGGGTACCCAGCCACTGCGATATCCCTGGTAATGAAAAGGCTGACTGTCTCTCTACGGAGTCACATAGTATGCGCCGATGTCGTGCTATTCCATTCACAGCGCACGACGCCCGCCGACTACTACACAGCGTCACGTACGACGTTTCTCGTTGACTGTGGTTTGCAGACAGTAGCCATAACCTGAACGTTCTGCGACAGATAGACCCCAACCTAAGATTTTTCATGCCTGGCGACGTACCCCGAGCTGCTGAGACTCTTATTCACCGTCTTCGAGATGGCGTCCCGTTCTGCCGTTCTTTACTGCACAGGATGGGTCTGGTTGAGTCTCCGTTGTGTCCCGAGTGTGATGTGGTGGATGACAGCTGTCACGTCTTGATGGAGTGCCGCCACTTCAGGTCAGAGAGACAGTCACTCCTTGCCGGCATTTTACTCATAACGGACCGCCCAGTGGAACTGACTCATTTATGGGGTCCTTGGGATACTCCGCGCAATCAACGAAAGGCAACGATGAAAGATGAAAATCACTGAAAAGGTTAGCCAGCTGTAGGACTCGAACCCACATCATCTGGATTACCGGTCCAGGGCTCTACCAATTGAGCTAAGCTAACACGCCTTCCCAGCGACTTCCAGGGTGCGTCATCTGAAGGGACAAACCAGTCACTCTCTCTCACTCATCCTCCTTTCACTCTTACATTTTTGCACACTCATACACACATTCATACGACAGGGATCGACGCAAGCGGCAAATGTTGAACATGAGAGAACTGATGTTCCGAGGCTGGAACAACATAGAAGGGACAATCACATACAAGGCCTCAAGTTGCCTAAGAAATTAACGATGAAAGAGCAGGGTAGAGACCTGGACCGGTAATCCAGAAGGTGTGGGTTCGAGTCCTACAGCTGGCTAACCTTTTCAGTGACTTTCATCTTTCACGGTTAATTTCTTAGGCAACTTGAGGCCTTGTATGTGATTGTCCCTTCTGTGTTGTTCCAGCCTCAGAACATCAGTTCTCTCACGTTCAACGAAAGGCAATCCGTCTGCTGGTAGCCTTCTTGAGTGAGACTGGTCTCACAACTGTGTTCTGAACACCGAGTGCGAACTCCACCTTAGTGTGAACTGCTGACACCGTATTTTGTAGATCTGTGGTGTACTATATTGTTTTCCCGCTCTATTGATTGAGTGCCTGTGAGAATATGAGGGATCCCGCTGTGATTTGTTTTGATTGCTGTGAGGATTTTGAGGGTGATTGAGAGGGTTTAATAGCTATACAGCTCTTGCAATGGAGCAGGTAGCCACCACAGTGGGTTGCTGAAAGCGCCAAGGTTTACTTTATTTTACTAATTTATTAACTAACTAACTATGACATCTAGCACTAAATATTTACATTTTCAGTCGATGATATTTTGTGCATGATGTATCACTGTGCTGAGGCGTAGATGAGTCTGTTGTAAAACATCAGCAATTCCCGACTTCTAAGTTTGGCTCTAGTCACTCATTGCCAGACCATAAAATATTGCACTGTTTGGCGTGCCTTTTGATATAGCCATTCAGCTATGCTCAGGACGAACGCATTCAAGAGCCGGAAAGTAGCCATTATATCCGCGTGCGCGGGCAGGGACCATTTTTTCTGAGACCAAATTTCCCGGGACATTTTGTTTTTCCGAAACTCCAGGAACACATCCATGCAATCACGTCCCTGTACTGATATTATATACGCAACATTCCATTTACCATCGCATTGTAAAATTACGATCGCAGGAAAATTGCATCCAGATTTACTACTTCCAATTTTGCAGCTCTGCCGTTCTCATTCAACACCAGACTTGTTTTCACGTAAAGTTGCCGACTGTTTGTACCAAGGCTCTATTCACTGTCGTTTCGTAAGTACCTTCCTCACATTCTTTTGGCTGCTAGTACATGAATAAAAGATGACAAGACTGGAGCGTCCAGCATAAAAGACACGCTGGACCTCACGTGCCCGGTGCGTTAATCAAAACAAGTGAGCTTAAATTCTGTCGAGCTCCGCGATTGGTATCTTTCGGGAGGGTGCAATCAAAGGTGTATTGTTCGCACTCGATTCGTCCGCTCCGTCATAAACTGGGCAACGAACTAGAACAGTAATACAAAAACAGTCTGCGGAATGTCACCCCCGGGTTTCCCAGCGGCAATCCTTCGCGGGAACGCAACCACTGTAAAGCACCGGTCGGCACATAAAACAGTGCTCACATGGGCGCGCATGTGGGAGATGCCGTCCTATAAAAGCCTTCCTTTCCCCGCTTATCCTCCTCTCCCCCATCCCCACTCGTCGGTATCGCTTTAGAGCAGCTCTCGTTGGAATGATGCACCTGAGGCTTTTGTTATTGATTGGCTCAGAAATGGTCCTCTAGTATGTTCAGATAGACTGTGCCTACTGAGACGCCGATGCAACAGAAATTGTATGTACTTGGCAATCCGATCTCACTATTCCGTTTGCCCGCAGATGTATAACTCGTGAAGGTGTCCTCGTTGAAATTCTGTCTGCTTCCACGGCCCGGCAGTAACGCCAAGAAGGCGCCGCAACGCTCGAATACGCGTCTTCCAGTGGCGTATAGACAAGGGGACCTAAATTGTACCTTTGTTAGTGCGTTGAACGGAAACGGATGTGAAGTCACCTTCCTCCGTGTAAAGTTCCCTTAGAGCGCCTCCCGAAATATTTTTCTCACTACTGGCTCTCGTTACTGGCGTCTTCCAAAGATAGAGGTGAACGCGGGTAACTAAATTCGTACCCGCACCCGCAACCTGATGCAGCGCAACCTTGCAGTGACCGATACCTGCAATGTCACGGAATTTCTCCTCACAAATACGAAAAGTACGAAAACAACCAGAAAAGAGAACGATAACATTCTGAATGGCAATTAGCTCTGAGCGTGTCATGCAGTGAAGTGCGGTGCGGTGAAGTTCGGTGAAGAGCTATGAAAACTGGGGAAAATGCCAAAATTAGTAAGTCATGTACGCGAAACGTTAGTTTAGTGCGTGTGGGTAATGCGAGTTTATCAGCACTACTCGCGGACGCATTGTTGGTGCACGCGCACTTTGCCCGCAACTCGCAGCCACACCGAATTTGCACCCCCAAATCGCAAAACTGCGCTGGTTAGCCGCGTGTATACCCGCTAAAAAACGTACACCAAGTTATGTTCCAGCGAGTTCGTAGTTACCGACCATTGCCCAAGAAATATGTTGCTGCAGACATTCAGCACCTTTTTCTCGACTGCCGCCGTTTCAAGACCTTCCGCTTGATCAGCCTCAGATACTCCAACATCTCCCTTGCAACAATGCTTGGCTCACGCAGCGGTGGTATAACCGCAGCGCTTCTCAACTACCTGCGGGATACCGGCCTCTTCAGCAGCCTGCGGCATCGCGGTTGGGACTGGGGAAGACCTGTGACACCATATCGCAAGACTCTGACTACCCCAGGAACTTCACTACCCACTAAGGAATTATTTACCAATGAATAGCAAGCCGTCCTTTCTGGCTGACGTTTCACGACTCTCTCTCTCTCTCTCTCACACACACACACACACACACACACACACACACACGATATAAGTACACTGTGCAGGACTAAAAAAAAGAAAACAGCCTGTAGGAATCGTAAAATTACGCGCTCTGGTATGTTAGGAAGTGCCCTTGTTGTAGTTACAGTGGTGTATAGATGCCTTGGTTTAGACCAGCTCCCGTGGAAAAGTCACGAAAAAAATTTTTTTCAGCACCCGCTGCATAGTGGTCATGATGACCGCTTTCCACGCCGAGACTGAGAGGTGACGCGAGTTCAAATCCCCGCATCGGCTGTGCTTTGTGGTTTTCCGGCAGACTTTTTATATGAATGTCGGCACAGTTCCCCCTGACGTCGGTCCAGGACGCACCCCTGGCCCCCACTAGAGCCCTGCACGGGCTGACTTTTCCGTGCCCAACCCGGCCCGGGTGCATCGAAAAATGGCCCGGCCCGACCCGGGCCCGGACCTTCATATTTTTATGCGGCCCAGCCCGGCCCGGCCAGGTGGCCCAGTGAGTGCAGCGCGGCCCTGCCCGGTGACTCGGCGAGTAGATCCCGGCCTAGTATTTCCAGCCGTGACGTACGCGTTTCTGGGGCTTTTCAAACAAATTTATAAGTAAATTTAAAATAAGAGAAGACAAGGCTACAAACATACCAGTGCTGACGGTTTAACACCGTAACAGCACGAGACCAAATTAAATCCAGAACGCACGCGCGCATGGGCGTTATCGTTACACTATCAAGTTTTTGCGGTGGTAGAGGATGCTGTCGACAAACTCCTTCTCCCAGTCCCTACCCCTCTCACCAAGCTTTGCGAGCGTGATTGTGAAATACGTGAGGAGTGAGGAGCAATGTGAAGTGGCTTTGAGAATATTCTAGAGGGTCGAATCATACGCATAATGGAGTGTCATTTGTTTGT